>NW_023396689.1:3362702-3662702 GCF_011125445.2 Fundulus heteroclitus | reverse complement strand
ACCTCGTTGTGCTTACTGTTTATGGTAAGTTGTGCAATTCTTTCTGTGTTTTCACTCTTGCGGAAATTGTGGGCCCCTGCGGACTAGCTACTTTATCGATACATTATATTACATAGTCAGCCCTACAATATGTTAGAAACTTTACTTAGCTCTGAAACACCAGCTTTGCAGAGTTGCATCTTAGTTGCACCTTAGCTAGGGATGGGTACCGAATTTAGTACTTTTATATGCACCGACCGAATCCCGTCGGTACTACTGGGTACCAATTCACGTAAAATCAAACACAAACACACACATACCTAAGAAAAAAAACCTAAGAAAAAAAACTGAAAACACTTTATTTTTAAAGTTTTACGTTATTTTCATAGGTGGTATATGTCAAGTTATTTTTTATCTTTGCATGTTTTTGTGTCTGCAAGTTTGCATCATGCACAATGGTATTGTTGCTTTTTAATTGCTTGTTCTGTTTTTTAAAGGAAATTTTGAAAAATAGTTTTATGGGCACTTCTTAGGATAACATTTCTTATTGCCATTACAATATAAATAATTACAATGGTGCAATCTTCCAGTTGTAGCAGCAATCAGTCATAGAAAAGAAGAGATTATTAGTTTCTAACGGTTGAAAAAAATACATTTTTATTTCTTGTGTTTTGTTATGTGTTAAAAATATAACAAAATAATTTGCCACTTAAATCATGTTTGGATATTAAAAATGGAAGGTTGAATGAGACAGCTTTAATTTCAGCATGATGCATCAGAATATATATATTTTCAAATTTCTCAAACTCACCCCATATCCGATGAGTCCCATGTGCTGCTTTCTTTTTCGGCTGGTAAATAATCCATCTGTAAAATTCCCACAATCTTATGGGCCTTTCAGACGGGATGGTGTTTGTGCTGAGCTTGCCGCAGGATTCAGTGCATTTGCACAGCGCTTTGCTGGCTGGGTGGCTGGTCATATATTCCAAGTCATATGAATTCCTGCTTTGCATAACAGTATTATATTTTATCTTTTGATTGGAGTCTAACTAGATGTCCCTTCACATATTACACAGATAACCTAGTGCCCATGCTCAAGGTCACAGAGTATTAGAAGCTTCATAAAGATAGATGAGAAAGACAAGAGGGATAGAAATGTGGATTTATTCTAAGTATCATAATCACAATATTTCCAATTGATCTTTTTTAACAAAATTAATTTTTAGTATGACACAGCTTCACAGGGAGTAAAGATAGCAACAGAAATCTTTGGTCTTCACATCATTAAAATGTGGTTACAATTTTTAATTTTATAGCTGCTTTGAAATTACGGGGATATTAAGGTTGGTGTAAAGCATGGCTTAAATATTGACATGTTAAAAGTATTTACTAGATTTTTTTTTTTTTTTTTTTTTGTACAGTGGATCTTCATTTCAGTCACTCAAAATTAAAGATGTGGTTCTCTTTCCAGGTGATGTCTCTCCCATCAGTATGTCCCCTATCAGCCAGTCACAATTCATCCCACTTGGAGAAGTACTACTGTTGGCTGTCTCTGCTATGAACTCTGTTCACAAGCCTGTCACTCGTGAGGCTCTAACAGAACACCTGCAGACATGTTTTCCAGGTAACACGAGTAAATTGTTCAATATAACCTTGCTTAAGGCTTGAAGGATGAAAAGTAAATAAATATGGGACCAAGTCTTCTAGGATGTTTAGTCAGTTTAGTTTGTAGTAAAAGAAAAGGAAAGAACACCATGGATAGAAACAGCTAACTGACAGCCAGGGTTCTCGCCAGTGCATTTCAGCAAAATGAACCGTTACACTAAAAGTTGTCAAAGTTATGCTGAACGGTCAGTACGACACGTAAAAGTACGACACAGATGGTTGAGAGCAACATAGTCAGCAAATATCTTTAACGTGCATCAGCACAGCTATAAACCTCCCAAACCACATGAGCAAACGACAACTGTTATTAGCTTGACGAACAGCCCCTTTGAGCTGCACTACACAATGCTCCGCTGTGGGAATTCATCTAAAGAAGTAACGAAAAAACACACCAGTGTGCACACCAGCCTCCCGGCACACAAACGCGTGCGCTCACGCAACCACTCCGCCGCCAGCTCTTTCGCTGAAAAACATTCCTGGCTAAGCTAAGCTGTTTAACTTACTAAAATACTTAAAAATGTATTGTAATTCCATTCATAAATAGATTCATTACATACATAATTCCATAAGATTTTCATGTAATTTAATTCCCCATCCTGAGCATGCAGGGGGCAGCATTCTCTTGTATATATTGGGCAAGACTAAAAATAGGTGCTCATCTAGCTCAACAGATATATAAATGCATTAAGAGTTTTAATGATTTCGAAATATATTTATCACTTCTGGTTTTGCTTCTTTTTTCTGATTTTTGTTTTCTTAGGAGTTCCTACACCAACAGAGGAAGTGCTACACCACACACTTAGCTTACTGGTCCGGGAGCGTAAAATCTACCCAACACCTGATGGATATTTCATTGTAACTCCTCAAACCTACTTCATCACTCCAAGTCTTATCCGAACTAGCTCAAAGTGGTACCATTTAGATGAGCGATCGTCCGATCGATACCAGCATAAGAAACAACAGCCACATCAGCAAACTCAATGCATCTCTCCTCTTTCTGGCACTCTAACACCATCCAATTCGGGGGGGTTTCTAGATTGCACACTCACAAAGTCCAGCCAAAACCACTGTGCAGTGGGTGATGATTTTTTTTACAACAGTAGTTATCGTGCAGATGATCAACCCAGCCACCACACTACTCTGCAGAGTCAGTCTCCAAAAGAACACAGAGAAACATACTCGTCACAACACTCCCCACAAACACCTTCTCAACAACCAGTCAGCAACTCAGAAAAAAACCGTAGCTCTCTGGGATTCCCGTTCAAGACAGACACCCTCATTAAGCACCGAGGAGGGCTGGTTGGAGGTGGAGGAACAGGGGACCTAGACAAACAAACGGCAGGCAGTACAGGCGGGAGAAAGTTTGGTTTGAAGTTGTTCCGTCTGAGTTTTAAAAAGGATAAAGCCAAACATTTGACTACGTTCTCCGCACAGTTTCCCCCTGAGGAGTGGCCACTTCGTGATGAAGAGGAGCCCAACCATTTGCCCCGTCATGTAGAAATGGAGATTATACGTAGAATCAACCCCGACCTTACTGTTGAAAATCTGGCCCGACATACAGCGGTCATGAAAAGACTAGAAGAAGAACGCACACAGAGGAGCAAAGCATCATCTGCTAATCAGAGCTCTAAAAGTAGAAGAAGTGGTAGTAGGCACAGAAAGCAATCTCAATCCAAACTTAGTCGCTCAAACAGTAAAACTAGGACTTTCCGCTTTGAAGTGACTGATGGTTCCCATTTAGATTTATCTGACAAAGATTATAGAGGTTACTCTTCCTCACTGGCTCGGTCACCGAGAGAACAAGCTCTGGCCATAGAGCGTCAAAGAGCTCGACATCACCTTGCATATAGCATTCCAAACATTCTTGACTCACCTCATCTACCTGTCACACCAGAGTGGGATGTATCTGGGGAGCTTGCCAAGCGCCGCATGGAAATGCCCTTCCCTGAGCCAAGCCATGGTCCATCAGCTCATCATCCCAAAGTTCCCCGCTCACACTCCCACACCCAGGAGAGGAAGTCAAGGAATGAACGCAGTTGTAAGGTTAAGGAACGTTCTAGATCTATGGATAGTTCTAAAGGACCAGTTGATGCTGGATTGATTGGACCATCACCTGATTATTACGATGACCGCAGTCGTTATTTTACTGATGATGGCACTTTACGAGCTAATCAGAACTCATGTCACTACACTCGTGCCACACCACCTTCGTCTAATGTTGCAGCACATTCATTTGGCTTGGATGATGTCAGAAACTTTGAGAAGAGTAAGAGCAGAGACAAATTGTCAGCAGTCTCACCCAAACCTCTACCTGCCTCCAACCCCCCGGATGATTATTTCCAGTGTACTGGTAACTCTGAAGTTGCTCTTACAACAACAATCTTACTGAGAAGTCAAGGTAAAAACAGCCACTGTGGATTAAAAGCAAGTATGGCTGACAGACAAACAGAGAGACAGATGTCCAGCCCCTCAAATGAGGACTTGTCAAAAGTTGGATCCAAAGGTGGAAGCCTACCTCCATCTGTCCCTGACTCTGCAATTTCAAATGGGCAACCTCCCCACATTGACTCCACTGGGCAGGAGAAACACAAGGACATTTTTAGTAAAGATACACTCTTCAAACCTCCTCCCAGCCTCTCATTGCCTGGCTATAACTCTTTGAGAAAATCAGCAGTTCTTGCCTCAATTACTCTGTCTTCATCCTGTGATGCTCTTGATTCCCACAAAGGATATGATCCTCCAAAACCACTTGTAGCAACATTGTCTGTTCCCACACAGGAGATGGAGCCCATATCTAGTGCTGCAGAGAGCTCTTTTGACTACTACAATGTCTCAGATGATGATGAACTTGAAGATGGAGGGACTAAAGATCATAAAGGAGGGAAAAAAACTAAAGGAAGTGCTTCTGAGATAGAAGGGTGTGGAATAGGGACCATGGAGTGGCTGTTGGAGAGAGAAAAGGCAAGGAATTTACAAATGAGGTTTGAAAGAACTCTTACTTTCGCTGGTGCTCCGGAAAACCATTCAGAACCCCGTCAGAGCCAGCATTCAGTCCACTCTGCTAGACTTGACAGTATGGACTCTAGTTCCATCACAGTTGACAGTGGATTCAATTCACCACGGTGAGGGCATTGGTATTAATACTTTATTGCAGGGTTTTTTGTACAACTTGTATTTATATCTGCAGGTGTTCAAATAATCTTGAAATCAACCCAATTCCTTATGGTTTTAATATCGCTGTCAATTTATTGAACAGTTTAATGTAGACTACTTTCCTACCCAATTTATTCACGCTATGTATATAAACCTGCTTTTTTATTTAAAGAAAATATCTACCTCTTTTGCTTTGTCCATTTGTTATTCCCTGAAACATGGTATTTGAACATTTGGTATAAGTGCAAATCTTCAACGTAGGTACAAGTAGTCGCTACAATCTCATGTTTTGTATCTGTCTTTTCAGGACAAGGGAGAGCTTAGCATCAAACACCTCTTCAATAGTGGAAAATAACCGACGTCAAAATTTTGCCCTGAGTCCCGGACACCTCAGCACTATACCTGGCAGTGGTCCTTCTTTTTCCTTTCGTGCTATTTCAGAATCTGCCACTAATCAACAGGAGAAACTACAGAAGGCTACTACCTGCCTTGCTTCAATCACCAGTGTCTAGGAACAGAACTAAGGGCTGAGCACAAAGTCATTCAAAGGGACAAAAAAGCTAAGTCCCACTGCACAGGACTGTTGCACCAACAGACTGAATTAGTGTAGCTGTTATTGGTCACCCATGGAAAAAGAATTTAGAATAGTCCTCTCTCTTTCTTACCAATATAAAAACATGCAGGCATCACCATGCACACATTAACCCTAACTCAATTGTTAGATCCGGCCTCTTGCTTGTATTTAACAAACTACTGCTCTAGCATTTTTTTAATCATATATATATATATATATATATATATATATATATATATATATATATATATATATATATATATATATATTGGTTGAAGTGTGCCTGTGTGAATAGTATGAATATTATCTGTAATCTCAGGTTTTGTTATTTCCAGTTTCATTCTTGTTTCGCCAGATCAGTGTATCTCTTTGTAATGGTGCTACACAAACGACAACTGCAGTTCTACTCACTACTGTTACTGATGCACCCTACTCATTAGTTTGCTTTTCCACTGTGGTGTCACAGTTGCCACTTGCAGACACCCTTTAAGGCAAGACAAAGCAGGAAAAAAAGATTTTTCACAAATTGGTATATTTTGTGGTATTTTGTTAACATGCACAAGTCTTATTTCAACATTTTGTATTCAACTAACAGCTGGGATTTATCTTACACTTTGCTTCAGATAAATGTTGTGACAAGGTCTCCAAACAAAATAACCAATGATTTTTAATGTGGTCTGGTCACAAATTTAAGTTTAAAAAGTAATGGGACATAATGTATACATCTATCCATTGCATGACATATTTGTGATGATTTTGCTTTCAAAAGTCTTAACTTTTTGGTCAGAGAATGTTTGGATAAAGAGACATTGTTTACAACGTCCAATTTGATGTGTCTTAAACAAAAACAAAATTTTAAAGGAGCAATGAGCAATAATTAAATTTTTACAAAAAATATGATGTGAAAAACTGTTTATTTATCCTTTGCAAATATGCGCATATGAGGCGACGGGTCAAAGGGGGTCCATTTGTATTTGTCAAAAGGTAATACAGATGAGCCTAGGAAACAAACACTGCCTAATCACATACTGGATCCCGCCCATTTCTGTCCAAATGGCTTGTCACACACATTGTTTTGGTCTACAGATGGTGCTCAGTAGCCCATCTGGTAGTGAAATTTTGCTTATTGCGCCTTTAAATTTGATGCTTGAATCCAATGTGCTAGAAAATGTGTAGAATAGGTGCATCATTATCATACACAAATGATCAGTAATCAGTAAAGGACATGTATTTTTTGTCAGCATTTTCCTATGTATTTAAGAGTTGTACAACGTTCATAACAGCTCTAAAATGTTTAGAAAAGTGATGGAGCCGGATGATTAAAATCAAACTAATGTTTTCTTTCTATTTTAATGCTGCTCATAATTAAGACAGATACTAGAGGATTTAAGGTACAGTGATGACTGCCTGCATGGTGTGTTCATCCTGTTTTGCTGCTACAAGCAATACTGGATCTTGTGTGCTGTAAGTAGTTCTATAATGTTAAATATAGTTAAACATTCAATTATGGTTATCAAAATAATCCCATGACACAAAGTTTTACCTTAGGGCTTGTTGTAATGATAAATAGACCAACCTAGTTGACAAATATTAATAACATTTTCCCAATATTCAATTCACTTTCAATTAACTTCAGTTTATTTATATAGTGCTGATTCAAGTAAAAACAAACATCCATTTTGTATACTGAAATATACATACAAATCTACTTTATCTACTAAACAATACATCAAATTCAGTTTATTATTCAAATTGGTAAAAAAAAAAAAAAAGTACCAGTACAAATTGGTATATTGGTGATCACAGTGGAAAGTCGATTGCATTGAGTCATAACTTAGCAGCAATCCTCCATACTGAGTGTACTTAAAATAACAGTGGAGAGGAGAACTCTTTCAACAGAATAAAAATTTCAGCAAGACCTGTTTCATTGTGTGAGCAGTCATCTGCCATGACTGACTAGGTGTTTAAGAAGACAGAGCGTACATATAAAAACACAGACGGACTGATCTAGGAGCACTTTCTATGTAAGAAAGGAAAATTAATGGCAGTAGCTGCCGTAATGGCTTCATCTAGGTTCTATGAAGGGAATAAAAAACTGAAATAAGACGTTAATAGTAGAAATAACAGCAGATAATGCTAAATTTAACATTGTAGAGGAAAGTAGCTGAGAAGTCATTAAGTCCTCCAGCAGCCTAAGCCTGTAGCAGTATAACTGCAGAGATAGCTCAGGATAACCTAAGCTTGTCTGACTATAAGCTTAATCAAAAAATAGAATGTGTTAGGCCTAGTCTTAAAAGTAGATAGGGTCTCTGCCTCAGACCAAAACTGAGAGTTGGTTCCCCAGGAGAGAAGCCTAATAACTAAAAGATCTGCCTCCCATTCTACTTTTAAGGACTCTAGGAACAACCACTAGACCTGCAGTCTGAGAGCAAAGTGCACTGTTTGGAACCACATTTGTGATGTATGATGGAGCTTGGTTTTAAGGGGTTTACATGTGAGAAGGAGATTTTTCAATTCTATTCTTGATTTAACATGAAGCCAATGAAGAGAAATTAAAATGGCAAAAATATGATCTCTGGTTTTAATTTTAATCAGAGCTCTTGCTGAAAAATGTTGGATAAGGTGAAGGCCTATAACTTAACGTTTGCACTTCCTGTAGTAAAGATTTACAACAGCCCAGTCTTGACATAACAAAAGGGTGGACTTTTTTCTGAATCACTCTGGGACCGGGTATTGCTGATTTTGGTAATATTGCTGAAGGAAATCTTTAAAACATATCTATCCATCCATTTTTTATCTCTAAGGGAGAGCGCAGACACTATGGAGAAAACTCATTTCAGCCGCTTGTATCCGGGATTTTGTTGTTTCAGTCATGACCCAAAACTCATGACCATAGATGAGGGTAGAAACATAGATCGACCATTAAATCCAGAGCTATGACTTTTGGCTCAACTTTCTCTTCACCACAACGGACCGGTATTGCGCCTGCTTCACAGCAGAGGCAGCACCAATCCACCTGTCAATCTCCCATTCCATCTTCCCCTCATTCATGAACAAGACCCCAAGATACTTAAACTCCTTCACTAGGGGCAGTGCATCCCCCCAACCTGGAGAAGGCACTCTACCCTTTTCCGGCTCAAGACCATGTTCTCTGATTTGGAGGCACTGCGGACCAAGCTCTGACACCGGTCATACAGAGACCTAACAGCTCTTATCAGAGGGCCCGGTACGCCATACTCCTGGAGTACCCCCCGAGGGGCACAGTCAAATACCTTCTCCAAAACCACAAAGCACATGTAGATTGATTGGGCATACTCCCACACACCCTCCAGGATCCTGCTGAGGGTATAGAGCTGATACAGTGTTCCACAGCCAGGACAAAAACCACACTGCTCTTCCTGAATCTGAGATTCAACTATCTGATGGACCCTCCTTTCCAGAACCCCGCAATAGACCTTACCAGTGAAGTCAAATGACACAACAACAAAGTCGATCGTTGAAGTACGGTTTAGGGTGTCCTGGTGCCAAGAGCACATATGGACACCCTTATGCTTGAACATGGTGTTCGTTATGGGCAATCCATGACGAGCACAGAAATCCAACAACAGAACACCACTCGAGTTCAGATCAGGTGGGCTGTTCCTCTCAACCATGACCCTCCAGGTCTCACTGTCATTGCCCACATAAGAATTGAAGTCCCCCAGCAGAACAAGGGAATCCCCAGGAGGGGCACTCTCCAGTAACCCCTCCAAGGACTCCAAAAATGGTGGATAATCTGAACTGCTGTTTAGCACATTAGCACAAACAACAGTCAGAACCCTTCCCCCCACACGTATGTGGAGGGAGGCCACCCTTTCGTTCACCAGGGTAAACCCCAACTTACAGGCACTGAGATGAGGGGCAACAAGTTTGCCCACTCCTGCTCGGCACCTCTCACCAGGAGGAACTCCAGAGTGGAAAAAAGTCCTGCCCCTCTCAAGGAGACTGGTTCCAGAGCCATGCGTCAAGGTAAGTCCGACTATCTCTAGCCGGAACCTATCAACCTTGCACACTAGTTCAGGCTCCTTCCCCATCAGAGAGGTGACATTCCACATCCCAAGAGCCAGATTCTTCAGCCGAGGATTGCAATGCTAAGGTCCCTGCCCTCGACTGCCAGCCATCACACAACGCACCCGACCCCTTTGACCCCTCCTTCAGTTAGTGAGCCCATTGGAAGGGGTACCCATGTGTCCTCTTCGGGCTTTGCCTGGCCGAGCTCCATGGGTAAAAGCCCGGCCACCAGGTGCTCCCCAGCGTGCCCCACCTCGAGGCCTGGCACCAGAGTGGGGCCCCGTTGAGCCATGTCCAGGCGAGGGAACATTTTGTCCATTTATGTAACCCGTCATAAGGGGTCTTTGGCCTGATCCTTGTCTGGTCCCTCACCTAGGACCTGTCGGCCTTGGGTGACCCTACTAGGGGCATGAAGCCCCTGACAGCATATCTCCTAGGGTCATTGGGACACTCAAACCCCTCCACCACGATAAGATGGCAGCCCAGGGAAGGGCCTTGAAACATATTAAGTGTGAAATTTCTGGGGCGTGCTCCGATGGCTCTGGAGTAGTGGGCACAATCCATATACAGAAGCCTTAGTCCTCGAAGTTGTTGACCCAGGTTTGGTTTCGGCCTGAGGTCCTTTGCCATGTCTTCCCCCCTCACTCAAAACCCTTTTCCTGCCACCCTACTGTGTGAAAAACAAGCCACTAGTGCTGTAAAAACCCAGAACAAAATTGTGAACTTTCTGATATTAAAGCAACACATACAGATTCTCTTATGTTAACAAATAACTCAACGCTTTATTCATCTTAAGAGTTAAGCTAACTCACTGTATTAGAGTAGGTGGTTAAGATTCCAATGAAGCCAATTTGCCCCACTTGGTTTAAAGTATAGGTCATTGTTAAAACTGTGTTTATGCCTCAGTGTATTAGTAGATCACAAATAATGTGTTCAATCCACCTCTGGATTGATCTTTCTGGATGTGGAATTTACTTTCTAGGTTTAGCTTGTCTAGTAAATTTGGCCCTGTGTAGTATTTAATATTCAATTTAAACTCAGAAATACTAATACTTTTGATCCCAAAGAAAAATTTAATGTTGTAAATCAAACTATCCAAGTTTCTTTATAGACATTATCAATGCTAATGACTATGGCCAGGAAGGATCTCCTCTAGCATTCTGTAGATCTGAAGATGCCATATATGACGAAAGGCACTGATGTTGTATGACAGTCTCTTGGAGAAGATGCCCAGGGTTGTTCATAATGTTCATTTTATGAAGGATCATTCTTTGCACAGTCGTCTCAAGAGTTTTGAAAGCACTCCTCAGAAGAGAGACATCCTTCTTTATCAGCGTGTTCAGCTTTTTAAGTAATTATTTCTGAAGGTGCTACCCCCCAACAGAGGATGGCAGAAGAAATTGCACTTCCCAACCAAATATTTATAGTAAATATGCAACCTGTTATTGCAAACATCAAAAGACCTAAGCTTTCTCAAGAAGTGCAGTCTGCTCTGTCCTTACTTTTATACAGCTTCACTGTTGTGACTCAAGTCCAGTTTATTGTCTAAGTGAACACAGAGATACCCATTTTCCTGCATCACCTTCACCTCTTTACTGATTAGTTTTTACTTACACCAATGGATCATCCCAAATCTCCTTGGAACTTTTAATGATGTGTGAGGTTAGGGCAACAGGCCAATAATCATAGAAGACAGATGGATAACCTTTCTTATGAAAAGGACGTAGGATGCAGGATGTCTTCTATTCAGGCCTTCTCAACTCTGTGGCGAGGAGGATGCTGAGCTTGTTCCTAAACAGTCAGAACTATTCAGCTTTTTAGCCTGTCCAGACTTCCATCAGCCTGATCCAGCTTACAGCCTGTGAGCTTCTTCTGGTGAAGCTGGCTCTCCAGGTTCTTCCTGTACCATTCCTAGTAAAATGTCCTAGTACAGGGCATTAAAGTCTGTGGCAGGCACACTAAAAATTTATTAATTAATAAATCCAACAGGAAGAAAAAATTTGCTGGGGCCCAAATTATTTGTTAGTCTTGGGATCAGCCTGAGCTGTTCCAGAAATGTACAGACATCTCTTGAATATGATGTTAACTGCGTATTGCGCAATATTTGCTCACATTGTTTATGTGAGCGGCTGTATAACAAGGCTACAAAGAACAAAACTGTTCTTACTGCACAGAGCAATGCACCACCATTTGCATCTGATATTACTCCTTCTCTTCAGCCTTTTCTTGTTGATGCCAAAAGTGTTTTGCTGGCCCTGGTAACAAAAGATTTTCTAAATACTCAAATGCAGCCTCCATTCTTCGCTGAAAGCAAATACAAATGCACCTAGGAAACAAAAACTGCCTAATCATTTATCGGATCTTGCCCATTTCTGTTCAAATCAGAGATGTCTATTTGCATTATCACAGGACCTCAGAGTTCAGCAAAATATAGTAGGTAATTTGCGGGGAATTTTTTACTTTACAAACTACTGACACGGCCAATTCACACAGGCTTAACAAGAGACAACCTTTTATAATCAATAATTACCAATTGAATGTGGTCCCTAGTTAAAACTAATACCATCGTAATAGGACTTAAAAGAACGATAATGAAAGCTATCACTGGTTTGTGCCTGGTGTGCATTTTGATATAGCGGTCCCCGACAGCAATTGATTTAGAAATCTAAAATGTATTTTTTTTCTTTTTCTTTTGCAAGGCAGCACTGTTCAAGATCTGTGGAACCTCTCATCATAACTGCTCTGATTAGTAGACATAGGTGGTAGCAGCTGGCACACTGAGATGGTCAATCTAATCTTGCATTCCATTTGCAGTCGCAACTAAAAAAATCCCGGCTTCCAATCGGAAAAAATCAACTGTAGCAGTCGCTAAAGTTGGACTTTCCCCTTGGAAAGTTAGAACTTTTAAAGGCTGATTGTCTGATGCATTATGGCAGCTCCTCACATCAGCAACAGTAACCTGTGAAAAAACATGTTTATTTTACAAGACAGTTGTAACAGTGCGTCTAAAATCAATGTTACATGTAGCGGCTGCAAGTCTGAACCAAACAAATTAAAAGTGGTGTTTGCATGTGGAAAGTACAACTTTAAAAGATGTTTGTAAGAGGTACTACAAACAAAACAACAGCTTTTCTGGCCGTCACCATATTGGAATCCTGACCTCTTTTTTTCTTTCTTTCCCTTTCTTTTGGAATCCCAACTTCTCCAACTGTGTTAACTGGAATGCTTTTTACTCGGGTTTACCTCATTCCCAGCTCCTATTATCGATTTCCGAGGCTAATGGAACACAACAGAAATATCTGATACTCTTATGCTGATCGCAGGTTGTCTTTGGACGCATGCCACTAACAACTGGAGTCCTTGAACCTGTCTCACAGTGCAAAGTAAAACCCCAGATTTCTCCACAATTTTCCTACAGGCCTCGTCTGCGATGGCCCAAAATCGCAAGTGTGTACCGGGCATTAGTCACAATCACATGTGTTCAGGTTGCATCTGACCTAGGGGTTTATACACTGAGCAGAGAAAACAAGATAATGATATGATTAACCAAGTGGAGGTGTGGAAACAGAAATATGTGCACTCATCTAACACTTTTAAATTCAACTCCCCAGTTATGATTGATGGAATAGATGGGTTAAACTTTCTCCATATTTCTCCACTTCTCTCCTGCTCTGCATCTACGGCATCTATGTCTTCATTAATACATTTTGGATTTGTAGTTTGGGTTGTAATTGAGCTTTTTAGATGCTTATTTACTGCTCCCATTTGTAAGAAAAATGTCCTGTTGCTTTGGTTAAATATCATAACAACTGGCCAAAACTAAAAAGGTAAAAGCAAACATCCTTCTAGCTGCATAGCATTCAAAACCAGAAGGAAAAATTACTCCAAAAAGCAATGTTTTCAACAGAAAAAGGGGAAATGTAACAGAGCTACTCCAACAAGGTCTTACCTTGTACAATTCTAGAATCAGTGATGCTGTAAACATAGTACCACTTTTGTACATTTATGCTCTTATTTAAAGTTAAATGTACAATTTGCAATTGAAATGGAAACATTCTTTTTCTACACACGATTTATACCATTCTTAATGTCATAATAGATAAGAGAATTAGTAAAAATGCTAAAACTGTATAAATCATCAGGTAAAAAAAAGCTCTTATCTATTAGATATTAAGATTTAGTTAAAAGTGCTACAGTGCTGGTCATACATGTATCATTTTTTAAATTGTTTTTTCAAGTTTTAAAAAATTATTTTTTTAACAAAATGAATGACGCTACAACATACGCCTTCAACGAATATTAAAAAGTTGATTCTAGCCTATTGATTCCTACTCCAGTCAGAAATGGTTACTCACATTGGTTGGTTTGTCTCACATAATCCCCACCTTTAATCAATGGTGATACATTTTAATGGATGGATGGAAGTTGGTTTCTGGGGGACTCCATTTCAAAAACCTCAATGTAACCTATATTTAATGTGTTTGTGTTCATTGTCCTGTTGTAACAACAAACTGTCTCCCAGTTTCAACCATCTGACCCGATTTGTCACCTAGAGATGTTAAAAAATTCATTATAATTCTCAGGAACAACAAGAAGCTGATCATAACCTGGAAGATGCTGGGACACCAGTGTCATTGTTGCTAAGGAAGCATGTTTGACATCGGCAAGGACTGAGAGGGTGCTGAACAAGAAGAAATTAATAATTAAAACATATCTCAGGAAACTGATTAATTGTTAAAAGTAATTAAGTTAAGACAGAATATCCAAATGTCCACACCAGATTTGATCAAAGTTGTTTAAAATAATTCTAACGGAAGAAGAAATGTGAGTTCACGAACTGCTGTTGCAAAAAACTTATTAGTCTGGTGACTGCTACATTTCAGGGCTCTATTGCATCTTGAATGAGGCAGAATCTTATGCACATTTTGAAGTGTGTGGTATCTTAATTAATCCTGGAGGCTTTGAACCCTGCAAATGTGAAGGATATCTTGCAGGGGGACATGGGGAGACTACTTATTTTGTCTTTGTTAACCATCCTCTGAAGAACCACCTTGTCCACCCCTGAACATATACTATACCAGGCTGCTATACACTTGGTCAACATGACCTTCACAACACAGTGATGTTTGTCTTCCTGAGAATCCAAAGAAAGTAAAGTTTCTGTTGAGCCTTTTCACCAGTGCAGTGGAGTTTAATGTCCTTGTTTAAAACTTTAAAGTACAAACCCTGTCAATTACCTCCTCCCTTAATTTAAGTTAGGTACTCCTCCCATTTCCACCTGTAGTTCCTTTGTATTTTTTATATTTTATATACATATTTCCTTGCGATGGACTGGTGATCTGTCCAGGGTGTACCCTGCCTCTCGCCCATTGACAGCTGGAGATAGGCACCAGCACCCTTTGCGACCCCACAAGGGATAAGCGTGTTGGAAAACGGATGGATGGGTAAATTTCCTTTAAAACTATATACATTCTAAATTGCCTATCTCTTCTTCTCCTCTTGCAGCTCCTCTGCCTGACAACTGCTGCTGCTGCTCTGTTTGACTGCCTGCCCAGTCTTTTCTGTCCCTTTAAATCAACAGCGCACGTGACTGTGCTGTGTGCTGTTTAACTCCACTCATTGTTTGTGCTGCCTTAAATTCCGCCTTCCCTCTTTCTGATTGGCTGTTTTCTAGTGCCTGAGTGTGTTTTTGTGCGTGTGCGTGCATGCTTGGTAATAGTAATAGTAATATCATCTTTATTGTCATTGAAACATACATTACAATGAAATTTGCTTTCTGCATTTAACCCATCCCCTTGGGGAGCAGTGGGCTGCCATGTGCGGCACCCGGGGAGCAATCTGGGGTTAGGGGTCTTGCTCAGGGACCCAGAGTGCCGGCACTAGGGATCGACCCCGAAATTGGAGCAGGAGATTTAACTTTTGATTTATATGGTTACATTGCGGTTACCACAATTAATACTAGATTACGAAACTAGTCCCAGTTAAGAAACTAAATATTATCTGCACTAAAATAGGTGAAGGCTGCTGAGTGCAGTTCTGAAGAGAAGCAGGAGAGAGAGTTTTCATTTGTTGAATTTGAGAAATGTAAGTAACCAACGTTAGCATCTCAAAATAGAATTTAATTCTGAAGTATAATACATTTCATCAACAAAAACCTAATCTCTTTTATAAAACTAAATATGCTGTGCCAGGCAGGAGTTCTGAAGGTTGCTGGAAAGATGGAAAAGCAAAGACTGTAGGCTATTAAAAATTCAGATTCTTAGCCACAACCGTCTGGAAAAAGAAAAGGTGAGGGTTTCCCTTTTACCAATATTTCGTTGCTATTATTGTTGACCATTTGAGGCAATTCAGGCATAAATAGCAGGTGTAATTTCTTTTACATAATATACAGTATAAGAACACTAGACAACTATTATTTTTTGGTTAGACTTTTGCTTAGTTATAATAGTATGATCAGGGTTCCACATTCATCCATTTTCTGACCTGCTTAATCCCTCATGGGGTTGCGGGGGTTGCTGGTGCCTATCCCCAGCATTCACTGGGTGAGAGGCGGGGTACACCCTGGACAGGTTGCCAGTCTGTCATAGGGCAACACTGTTAGGTTAAGCCAATTAACCTAACAGTAATGTTTTTGGATTGTGGGAGGTAGCCAGAGTACCCGGAGAGAACCCACGCATGCACAGGGAGAATGTGCAAACTCCATGCAGAAAGACCCAGGGTTAGACTTGAACCCACAGGGCAGTCAAACTTTTTTACAGTAGCAGGCTACACACTATCAGGTAGGAGGGTGCACTTATGCCGGTGCCCGAGCCCCGGAGGGGAAAATTTTGAAAAATAGAGTCTCCCTGATGTATTTTGGAAGCTTTCAAGACAGGTGATTATTTAAACAATAGAGTCAGAGTGCATGTTTTAAATTGAATAAAAAGCTAAAAAAGTGAATGATCAATTCTTAAAAAACAACCTTTGCTTTTTTTTATTCTTCAAACATTTTTTCACATGTTATCATCATGTTTTAACAAGGTTTTGAACAAATTTGCATAAGATTTGTTGAATTTGAATTACTAGCACCATATAAAACAGATAAGATTAGGTGAATATATGACAATTTACTAACTTCTGAGCACGCAATGAGACAACACGCGCGCGCTCAAAACCGGTCTCGCGCGCGCGCGCTGAGTTCCTTTTCTGCTCGCGCACTCGACCTGCTCACTCCATGCTCAACACCAGCTGTGCTGTGCGCTTGCTTGGCTGTTTCTTCGCGAGCGTTGTGCGAGAAGAGTTTTTCAGAGTTGAGGTCATATTGGTTCCTCCGCGCCAGACCCGGCTGCAGACACAAATTACAGGGGGGGCATTCCATTTTTTTTAGGGGGGCACACTTTAAAAAAATCAAATAAATAAAAAACTTAAAAAAAAAAAAAAACTTAAAATAAAAAAAAAAAAATAATAATAATAATAAAATATATATATATATATATATATATATATATATGTATATATATATATATATATATATATATATATATATATATGTGTGTATATATATATATATATATATGTATATATATATATATATATGTTTCAGGCTGAACAGTGGCTTTGTGACTACTACGAACAAACAAATAGCAATAGTGTAGTCGGTGTTGCTAAATTAGGCATGTTTCGAACCAATTAGGCTTTTGAACACAATGAGCTGGAAAAAAATAGCTCATGGGCAGATTGTAAAAAATTTCGGAAGCTTTTCATAACATTTGTTAGGCTTTTAGAAAGATTTAATAACAAAATATCAAAATAGTCATTATTTATTTTTTAATTAAGTTGAATCTGTCGATCTGACATCATCAATGAATAATAGTTATAATGAATAATATTGATTGTTATAATAAAACAAGAAAAGAATAATGGTTAATGAAGTGTTTGGTCAATGTAAACGCCCAAGAGGGGTTGAGTTCTACTTATCAACTTAAAAATATTTCATGACTGCGTGTAAGAGAAATGTTTAATTGAGCTATACTGAGAGAAATTAAGTTTATATTAAGGTAGATTTACAACTCATGTTGGGAAGGTATTTATAATTTATTTTTTCTGGGTGATATATCCTGATTGTTAAAGAGATCTTGTGTGTTATTTGGTTGTCTGATTGTACATTTTGTTTGGAGCCCATATGCGCAGTTTTTTTCTTTGCTTCAGCGCAGTTGTGTGCTAATGGCATTGTCAGGGTTCTCTGTGCTGCTCTGCTCTAACTCTACTCCTCAGGTGTGTCTAGTTGGCTGAGGAGGCGTGGCCCACACCTGCAGCTCGTTGCAGGCGGCTTCCTCTGGCTTCTTAAGCAGAGCGCTGACAGATGGAAGACGCCAGAGCCTTAACAAGATTTGTCGCTAGTTGCTTTTTTGAAAAAGAGTCGCTGGAGGGGTCTGAAACTCGCTAAAGTCGCTAAATATAGCGACAAAGTCGCTGAGTTGGCAACACTTACTCCAGCTGTGATTGGCTAGCATGTTGCCTTCAGTCGTTGATTTGATTGGTTAAATTGTATGATTGACACATCAAAGATAGTACTAAAAGGACGATGGACACTCCGAGGTAAAAAAAGAAAAAAAAAGACAGCTTCCAGTCCAGGGTCTGCTCCGCGCTCAACCAGAAGGCACAAATATCGCTCCATTATATAATCGGGAAATGTAGGCGGCGGCAAGAGCTGCTATAGACGGCGATTTGCCGCCGTTGACCGGCTGCTTTTGACTGCCCTGAACCCAGGACCTTCTTGCTGCAACTCCTCTATGCTGCTTATGGATTAAGATTTACTACACATTTAAACATTGACAACTCACTATTGTTAGGGAAATAATTAGTTGTCTGAGAAAATGTAGGTAAGAGATGCTGTTATCTACACTTCAGATATATGATGTAGGAAATGTGTTTGGAATGTTAAGATACATTACATTAAATGGGCTACACAGAGCAACTACGACCCAATTGTACATTTGTAAAAATTTGGATTTAATATTTGAAATGTTGTTAGTATCAGTTACACTTCTACTTCCAGTCGAGAGTAAATACAATACATTTATTTGCAGTCCCTTGAATGTATAATTGTGCTGTGTTTTATGATGCAGACAGAGTATCTTAGATAAAAAGGAATAAGGGTGGGGTTTATCACTGCGTATTTCTATATCTTCAAAAGAAAATACAGGCTAAATCTAGGCATCAGACATATTTTGACTATATTTGGTTTAATAGGCACATATTTACCGTCTTGTCTCTCTTGCTGGTAGTTCAAATGGAAAAAAGTCCCAATTCGACATTCATCAGATCCGGTGATACTTTAAACATTAACAAACAGCATCTAGTGTGTGTTGTGGTTATAAAGTTTGTATAAATGTAGCAAGAAATACTGCTTTTCTCTTTAAACAGACGAAACACGCATGCATATTGCGTAGGACCAATGACGTCAGACCAGGTTTGTTTGTAGGTGTCCCTACCAAAGTTCAAATCAAACCTATGTCTTTGCATCTTTGTTTCGCAATCAGACTATGATGGGATCACAGATATTTTTAGTTGCTAAAAAAAAGCAGAGCCCAGCTATTCTTGTCATTTGGATCCATTTCTATTCGAGCATTTTATATCTGCAGCTATATTCTTGCCTGCACATGTGGTATCTGTGTCCGAAGCGCTTCAGCTATTCTAATGAATTGTTTATGAACATGAGCTCACTAGATGCAGTCGTGGATTCAGAATGCCGATCTGAAAAGTTAAATCTGTTTGCTTTCCTAATAAGGAAAAACAACAAAGTTCAGTATGCAAAAAAAAAAAAAAAAGTTCAGTATGCAAATTCATAAAGGATATGTGTAGAGATTTATTAACTTATTAGCAATTTGCTTGACAGGATAGAAGACATGAACTGGTCATGAGACTGCCATAACATATGGCAGGCTTGTGCCTTATATGAGACTGCATATCTAATAATTGCATATATATATATATATATATATATATATAAAAGCTTCTTTTTTTTTTTTTTTTTTTTTTTTCCCAGTGTCCTGTCTAGCAATATGGCAATAGGAATTGATGTCTCAATGCCAGATAGAGCTCGACAGATTTTGCTTTTACAAGTGGAGCGATCAGCTTTCGCCATAGTGCTCCACTTGATTTATGCTTGTAAATAGCTTTATTATGATTCCTCCAAGGAGAATTTCAAATTATATGGACATGACAATGGGAAAGTAAAGGAAGAACAAAAAGTGAAAGAAAAGAAAAAAAAGAGTAGAGGTGAAAGAAAGAGGAGATAAAAGGGAGAGAATGATAAAACCTTCTTTGTCTGCTCCATCACCTGGAAAGAGACACAAAAAGAACAGCACAACCAACAGACATAAAGCAACAGATACAATCGAATAGCACCTAGATGCCATTGCTAAATCATATATATTATTATGTAAGCTGACATGTGTAATGTGATACTTGAAAAAAGAAAGTGAAAGAACATAAATAAATAAATAAATTATAAGATTACTGTATATAAGTGAACACTTAATACCTTTGACCCAGCACCTGTGGGAGATGTGAGAGTACACTAGTTTAGGTGAAAATTATCCAGAAATGGCTTGATAGTGATTGTGGAGAACCGAAGACCCACCTTCCCCGAGCACAGAGGCAGGCGTCAGGGGACCCGTAACCCCGGACTCCCAAAGGGGTCCCTAAAGCAGGTCGCACTGGAGGGGCCAACACCCCCCCCCCCCAAGGAAGGAGCAGAGACGACCCCGAGGAAATCCCCCAGCCACCGCAATGCCGACGCCCTCAAGAGCCGCGGGGACGAGCCCGTGGGCTCCGCCGGCAGCTAGCCCCGCTGAAGTGGTCCCGGCCATGGGCCCTAAGGGCCAGAGGCCCCAGGGGCGCCCCGCCCCCGCGACGGGGCCCTGGCCCCGCGAAGAGGCCGCCGGGAGTGGGCCGGCGCACGCCCGGGAACCCGCCCCAAACCCGAAGCCAACGAATGCGCCAGAGGGGGTGGGTCACCCCAAATCGACTATACGACTGCTTGTGCCCGATCCCCGGCCCCGGACCAGACGCCCCCCGGACCGGGCCCCCCCAAGAGGGTGGGCCAACACGACCCGCACGAGCCACCCGGCCAGAACCCCCCCTTCCCCCTAAATACCTAATAAACCCCCTCCCTCCCCCACCTTACCCTTGCCATCCCTGCCCCCCGCCCCTCCTGGGGGGAGCGGAGGCATCAGCCCCAGACCTGGCAAGTTGCTGACTACACACCGCAGCCCCCCGCCAAGACCCCGGACACAGTGGCCCGCACCTCCTCCAGGCCCCAGACTCCTTGCCGCCATCGGAGAACGGGGGTGTGCAGAAGACCCCGATCCTCCCTACGCCTGCTCAGATGTTGTGTTGTTGCATGTTGTTCTCAAGTGCGTTTAAAAACTGGGAGCGCCGAAGGGGATGCACGGCACAGCCCACCCCCCTTCCGGAAGGAAGCTGTTGCCAGCACACCCCCTCCGGGCGACTGCCCAGAACCCTCAATGTCTAAGTGGGAGAGGAGGTGAAGGGAGCCGTCCGAGGTGAGGCTCACACAACATAAGCCCCCCCCAGACGTCTTCCCCCCACCCCCCTACCATGGCCTACATGAGTGTGCGATGTGAAAAATGTTTGAAGTGAAAGTGTCTAAGATGCATGATAAAATTGGGGAGAGGGGCGTCACCAGAAAGTGGCAACCTCCAGTAACGCCCCCTCCCCCAGGACCTACATGTGTGGCGGCGTGATGGACCAGGCAGAGGGAGGAGTCCGGGGATGGGGAGCAAATGACTGGGAAGCCAACCCAGGGAGCCAGCTTCCCTACTGACTCCAATAGGCACCCCCGCTCCCCGAAAGCCCCTCCCAGAGAAGGGGGCCTCACCAGCGGCACCACCGTAGCCCGGGGGCCAGGGAGAGGCCGCAGGGCCCGCCAGCCAACCACCCACCAGGACCAACACCTCAGCCCCCCCCCAGCCCACCCACCAAGCCTACTGGCTTCCCCCCCTGATAGGGTTATTAAAGATAACCCATTTTATCCTAGAATGAAAAGCACACAACACAAGTTTCAGACTCTTCTTATAGAAGAGGACAGAGGATGACCCAAACGGAGAACTGCACTCCCTGAAAGTTTGGTATTGTCTGCGCTGGGTAATTTCTGTCCTCTTGCTTTTATTTTCACACATCAGGAGAAAAGGGTCAGGGGGGGTTGGGTCAGGAGGTTACAACATGAGGGTTGAAAAAGGGTCAGGAGGCTTCAGGAATTTACAACATGGGGGTGGAAAACAAACATGGGAGCAAGCTTTGTTGCGGCCTGATCTGGGAGAACTATTTGTTCTCCCTGTCAAAAGGTTAAATACAACAGAACCTTCCTGAAAGCAAACTCTTAAAACAAACCAAATACCTGTAACTTGATAGAAATAAAATGATTACGTTCACATTTTCCAACATTTCCCCCCTTTAAATCATTTTATTGAAAGCTTAACTTAACCTACTTCAAGTATTCTTTTCTTGCATTCTGCATTTTCAATGAGACTGTCATTTTGTTAAGCATTTAAAAAGGGAAAAGTTAAACTACAGGTTGTATTTCTTCAAAAGGGATTTGTGAAAGCATTTGATATTGAAACATTACATTTCCCATAGTTTTAGCAATCATAGACTTTAGGCATGGGATTACACAAGCAGTAAAAACACAAAGAATAATAAGAACAATAATAATAGGTGTCATTATTTTTAGTAAAAGGTTCCACCACGATCCTGAAAAGAAGTCCATACTTAGAGGAACAACATCCTGGGACATTGCTCGTTGCAGATTCTTTAAGGCAGACATAGCTTCAGTAATATGAGTTTCATTTGCATCAGAAATATATGTACAGCAGGAAATTCCAATCATTACACATACGCCACCTTGGCTAGCAGTTAACATGTCCAAAACCATTCTGTTTTGCAGTACCATTAAACGCATTTCACTTAACTGTTTGTTTTGTCCTTTATTGATGTCCATCGTCATGTTCACCAGAGTCTTCATTCTGTAGTCCAATGTCTCAATCATCAGCATAGATTTACCAACTCCAAACCACGGGAAAGTGAAGGTAGTATTTTATTCGCTGTGCTCCAGTGCTTATGTTCAGAAGGAACGTTGGAACCCCACATGGGATCATGGGGTTGGAACACTGAGCTGGAGCTGAGTTCTCTTCTCCTCTTATTAGAAGGATGATTTTCCTTCACAGCTTGAGCTGAGATGATGACAGTGTGGTCAGAAACAAACACAGGTGCACATGTACCTGACCAGTTTACAGGCAACAATGGATAGATGCTGTCTCCTCCACACAGGAACCAGCCACCCTCTGTAGGAAAGTTGACTTGTGGTTTCCACGTAGAACAGCTGGTGTACGTTCCATTAGGGACAATGCCGCAGACAAAGTCAGAGTAAAAGTCAGTGATGGTACTCTGGCATCCTGCTGCATGTCCTACCTTCACCATATCGTTCTCTCTAGGTGAGTGAATACACTGGATGTTTCATTCCTTTAGGCATAACAGCCTTCATCTTGGTGGGATAGCCTGTAACATTGCTGTTAGAGAACAGTGACGACTTTACTCCTTTGCACACTCGTTCCATCATAATCTTCCCAGTCGTGGCATTCATTAATTGAGCAGGCATAAACTGGAATGCATATGATGCAAAACAAATAGCCTGTGAGATGTTCATGGGGGTTATGTACAAGGTAGGCTGCTTGGTAGATTTAGGCATGACAGAACACACGTAGCAGTCAGTCTTGTTATGCTACTGGACTGCAGCTCTTGCAAACGTTTCCCATAGGTTGTCATCGTAGTGGTTTGGGATATCACCCAGCCAAATCTTCATGGCAGCGGAGTGGATGAACCTCTTTCCTCTCTCACTCAGCGGATCTGGACTCAAACAGATAATGCACGCACAGCCACAACGCAAAGGAGTCCCATCTGCATGGGAACCCCATTTTTGCTAGGTTAGCAGAGATGTTAATTTTACCCAGGACTCTAAAGAACAGGGATCAGTTGGTTTCTTCACCGACATTGAGACGAGTGGCCCTAAAAAACCAAACCCCTTTGAAGTCGGACTTCCCCACTGTTCCAACCTTTAGGCACTTAACACTCTCTGTAACTTACAGTGGCTGAGGTGACTCCAGGAAGGTCTTTCAGCGATCTTTACAGCTGTTGGCATGGTCAGGAGCTCTTGGAATGGTCCTTCCCAACTTTGGCTCGCCCAATCCTTCCTTCTGATGATTTTGATGAACACCCAGTCTCCTGGTCTCACTGTTTGTGGATCCTGTGGAGACAAAGGTTCTCCTGGCAGTAAATTTGCTTTGGACACTTTTTTAAACTGCATCATTTCTCTCATATAGTCTGCTAGAGTTTTTCCCTTCCTCCTTAGGTGGTGTCTGTATTGTGAACAGCGGTAATTTATATGGTCTGCCATATATTTTTTTAAATGGAGTCAAACCACTGCTCGTTGGAGTTATTCTCATGTACAGTTTTACTAGGTCCAGACATTCTGGCCATGGCCTCTTTGTTTCTTCCATGCACTTTTTAAGCCTGGATTTAAATGTCCCATTTGTCCTTTTCACAAGTTCTGCACTTTGTGGCACGGTGTGTTTCTTTAAGGTTATCTGTAACCTGCTTGCCATTTGCTGAATCACCTGATTCAGAAAATGTGGACCATTTTCACTGTAAATTTTCTGTGGGATGCCAAACCTTTGCATCTATCTTTTAGCTACTGTCAGTGCATCTGTGTGCTTTGCTGGAACTATTTCAACCCATTTTGAAAATGCATCAATCATTACCAGACAGTATTTGTAAAGGCCACTTTGTCAGTTCATTAAAATCCATATGCATCACTTCAAAAGGTTCCTTTAGTTCTGGAAACCTTCACTGTTCTGATATAAAATTAACCTGAGGGTAATTTTTAACACAAATCGTACTCGCACATGCTTTACAAAAAATATATATATATTTTTTGTATGAATTAAATCCTATGAAATAAATCCATATGTTGCTGTATTATAGTTATCCCTCCCTTTTTGAGACATGGCAATTGCCCATGACTCAAAATAGCTGCTGCTTGGAATAAGCTTTTAGGGAGAACTGCTTTGTTACAAACTATAGAATCCTTCTGATTCATTGTTGCTACATTTTTTTACCCACATTTGTGTTTTTCTACAGTTGGGACTGTTTGTCTAATTAACAACACTTGTAGATCAATGATTTGCTCTGTTTTTTTCTCTAGGCAAATATCAAAAAGACCAAATTGTAATACATCTACTACATGGGGGTCTAGTGGTTGAATGAAACCAGACCACTTCAGCTGAATTTCCTACAGCCATGGTAGTTGCTCAAACTGCTAGCAGACATGGGGGTAGCGCTGCTGCTACAGGTTTGAGCTTATCTCTACGGGGCTGTAAACAACACAGAAGTCGTAAAACTAGAGCTAAGACCCTTGCTGAGATAAGTTTTACTTTAGCTCTGTGAATTGCTGCTCTACTTCTGAGGTCCACTGGATTGTCTCTGACATGGCCATCAGCATGTCATGAATAAAATTTAAGAAAGCTAAGTTTTCTCTACATAATGTCAAATCCAAACTCTTCAATAATTACACAATCCTAAAAAAGACATCATTTGTTTTTTTAGGCTCACTTACTATAGCAATTCTTCACTTCCTGTATCTTTTTACCTTCTTCTGAGATAACATGGCCTGTAACAGACTTGTTTCTGCACCCACTGCATTTTATCTTTGATAACTTTGTTTCCCTTATCTTGGCCAAAATGATGTAGCAGCTGATTTAAATGCAATTAGAAGGCCACCTATGTACATTAATACTTTATTTCCATGCTTTAGATTAAAGCTCTTTAAGCATGTTAAAATGGCTTGGGTAAAAATTGTAGGACTGTCTGCAAATCCCTGTGGCAGGCGCCTCTCTACGTATATTTTTCCTCTTTCTTGAAAGTAAAAACTGAGAATCTGGACATGGTCTAATTATTCCTGCATCCAATGAAATGTTTATAATTGCCATTATACTTTCCTGTTCTTCATATTTTAGCCCGTACTGTTTTATCTGGAGCCTGTACTTTAATTTAGGAACTATTTTAACTGGTTCTACAGTTGTCAATAATCCTACATCAGTTGGCCCTGTAGACCACAAAGCACTTGGAACACCTTTTAAATCATTTTCATTGGATTTTGATAGCAAAGAATGTTGGACTATTTTGTCTCATGCCAAATTTTGGACACGGGGTTCTGCATCGAACAGAACTTTGTGAGGCTGTTTCCATAGTTCTGTACTACGGCTATAAAGCCAGCCTGTTTTATGTGGACACGGCTGAAAATCAGACTGTCTTCCTGCAGCTTTTAAGCTGTGTCTCTCCACTGATCTTTACTGGTCTTAAACAATGACAAAAAATGTTCCCATGGTAAGCCATACAATTTTTCCATCTGTGTAGAAAGCATAACAGTAATTTCTGCAAATTAACTCCCATCTGTATACATATTTTGTATAGCCACAATTGTAGTTTCCTGTTTTAGAAACTGTTTTGCAAACTTTTCATCTGGGGTTAAGCACACATTCATAGTGGTTTGTAGATCAGCTAACCGAGTTTCATCCTCTGGTTCTGATAATGTGCTTCTAGCATTTTGCATAAGTTTGCTTTTTTTTCTTTTATTTGGAGCAGAGACTGTAAGCATAGTGCATAAAACACAGGAGGATTTTGTTGCAGCGACATTACATGTTCTACACGGACAGCTTTCATTCCATCCTGTGTTGGAAAAACTGCAATACCTAATTTTTCCATTAAATCCCGTCCTAGCAGATTAATGGGGCAAGTTGGTGACATTACTACAACCTTTCTTCCTGTTTGAGGGTCTTTTATTTCTATTACTTTTAACATCCATTCTTGGGATGTTTGACCATTTGCTGATTTTACAAAAATGGACATTTTAGAAGTTTTTAGTCCTAAATTATCTTTTGTACATGTTTTATAGGCTCATGAATTGCATAAAAGAGTAACTGGCTGTCCATTAATTGTAAGCATGTATGGTTTTTCTTTTAATGCATAATTGCTCCCATGCTCCTTACACATCTACTGTTTTTAATGCTCTGGGTCCCCATTTGCTCTAGGCCCCTAGTCACATTTTATATGAAGAACCGCCCCTGCGGTCTCTTCCTTGTCCCCGCAGATGAGGTGCTTGTATCTGATTGGGACATTCCCTGGACCAAATGGTCGGGTGACCCGCAATTCCAGCACCCCCCATCTGTTTTTACTGATTTGGGCTGAAAGCCCCCTCGGTCGCTAGGACCGCCCCTGCCTCCTCGGAAACCTCCTCGACGCTGTCAAGGCGGTCCGGTGGCTTGGAAAGCAAATATTTCTTCTGGGTCACATGAAGGATCTGCCCAGAAAATGTGTCCCCCCCTCCAGAAGCACCACCTCCCTTTTTAGAGTGTTTCTCGGCGTGATGCACATAGGCCTATTCCATAACTGGTTACGTTAGACGTTATCAGTGTAACCAAGTGTTTTGTGTTTTTTAACACACGCAGATATATGCGGCTGGAAACCTTCCATTAACAAATATAAGTATTTTTATTGTTTTATGGATCCCAAATTTCCAATTATCCGCCCTCCTGCGAAAACTGCTCCCGTGGCGTCTGCATGATTCGCCCTTGCTTTTTTCCAATGTTTTTTTTTTTTTTCCACTGACAACCGTAAGGCTTGTCCAAACTCATGTCCATTTAAACCATATGAGTTATAAATTCCCTCCATGTCTTGGATCCATAATTCTGGATCTTCCTGCGGAGAAATTACACCTTCTACAGTCTTTCTAGCTTCTTCTAACGACCACGGACAGAAAACTAGGATTTTAAGGCTGCTGTGTTCCTACATTAGGATTTGCGAGCTGCACCATAGGATACAATCCTTTGGACCGGTCTATTGATAACGAATGATCTGATTTACTCAGTCCATCCAGGTCTGCATACAGATCTGAAATATCCTTGGGGGGGTTAAGAGATTATACGGTGGTGGTCTGTCTTCTTCAGTTGCTACCATAGTTTGCGTTACTTTAGTATTGTTCTGGCGAGTTCTTTTTTTGTTTAGAGCCTAATTTTGTGGGAGATCAACAGGTGTTGGGGGAAGGTTGTCAGCCGGATGCGGCAGCGCTGCAGTCGCCCCCGTTCCATCAGCCAACCCAACCCCTCCTGCTGCACGAGGCTGTCTCTCATCCTGCCTATTTTGTGCTTGAATTAACTTACAGCGAGCAACGTCAAGCCCTTATATAGCTATAAATATATTTATATACATACATACACACATACACATAGACATACACACACACATTTTTTATTTCCCCTCTTTTTTTTCTTTCTTAGCGCTTATTTTTAGCCGGCACACAACGTTTTTCCATTGATTCACCTTCAACACACACCATCTATTTTATACTTTTTCTTCCACTTCTCCAAGTATTTTTTTAATATTAAGCAATATATATGATAATATTTATTGCAATAACATTTTAATTTTACTTGGATACACAAACTTTTCATCCCCTCTGGGATTTCCCTTTCTACTTTGTGCTGAACCCATCCTAATTACTTCTGCGTTGTGTTTATATCATTTCCAGGACTTTAATCCTGTTTCTTTTGTTTGTTTGTTTTTTTGTTGTTTTTTTTTTATATACCTTTCAGGACTTTAACCTGGATTTCGTTTTTTTCTGCCTCTTCAGGACTTTAACCTGGTTTTCCTTAACTTCTGCGACGGACTCAAACCGGCAGCTTCGAGAGACTCAAACTCTCGATTAACCTTTGGGGGATTTTTTTTTAATCACCCGTAACATGGGACTTAAACCCTAAACGACGGACTTTAACGGTCGTTTAAAACTTACTTGCTGTGGTGTGCTTTTCTCCCGGTCGGATCCCGTCAATCCCTCGTTGGCGAAAGGAGTAAACCTACGACGCTGGCCCAGCGAGGAAATTACCTCCCGGGACTTTCGACAGGTCCTTGACTCAGACCACCGGTGGGTTTCAGCGTGTCCGCTCCTCTCGTCAGCGAGCTGATATGTTGGGAACCGGGTCACGGCACCAGGCTGATAGGGTTATTAAAGATAACCCATTTTATCCTAGAATGAAAAGCACACAACACAAGTTTCAGACTCTTCTTATAGAAGAGGACAGAGGATGACCCAAACGGAGAACTGCACTCCCTGAAAGTTTGGTATCGTCTGCGCTGGGTAATTTCTGTCCTCTTGCTTTTATTTTCACACATCAGGAAAAAAGGGTCAGGGGGGTTGGGTCAGGAGGTTACAACATGAGGGTTGAAAAAGGGTCAGGAGGCTTCAGGAATTTACAACATGGGGGTGGAAAACAAACATGGGAGCAAGCTTTGTTGCGGCCTGATCTGGGAGAACTATTTGTTCTCCCTGTCAAAAGGTTAAATACAACAGAACCTTCCTGAAAGCAAACTCTTAAAACAAACCAAATACCTGTAACTTGATAGAAATAAAATGATTACGTTCACATTTTCCAACACCCCCCCCCCAAAAAAAACTAAATAAATAAATAAATAATTAATAATAATAATAATAATAATAATAATAATAATAAATAAATAAGAGGGGGGGGACCCTGTCCAGCCGGCCCGCACGAGCCATCCCAAACCCCACCCCCCAAGCGAAACCCGCACCGGAAGACGACACGGACCAGGACCGGGACAGGGGGCCGGACACAAGCCCACCAGAACGTCCACCCACCCCACCCCCCCCACCCGTAGATTTAATCCCTCCCCAACACTAACGTTCAAACAACTCACCATACATTCGACAGTAGACATCCAGGCTGGGTAGGTCCCTACTCCCCCTCCTTTCCCCCTTCCCACACTGGAAGAGTGCCTATCCAATGAAGGAGAAGAGCATCTGCCCAGAGACCATGCCCCCCTACCAGCTCAACGGGCCCCGAGGCCCCCCAGCGCACCAGAGGCCCCGTGCAGGGGCGGACACCCGGGCGCGCGCCGGCCCACACCAAAAGCGGCACACCCCCCGGAACCCGCCGGGGCCCCCGCCCGAGGGCGACGCGCCCCAGGGACCCCAGACCCCCAGACCCACCCCGGCCCCACCCAGCGGCAGCACAGCTACCAGGTCAGTAACCCACGTCCGTCAACACGCAGCTCCCAAAGAGCGCCGCAAGCGGCTGCTGTAGGCCACCCGTAGGCCTCCCAAGCTCCTCCCAGATGGGGGCAACAGACCCCGGAGCCGGATCCACCAGGCGCCCTACTCCAAGTGCCCCCAGGGCCCCAGGAACCCCTCCATCCAGCCACTGCGCCCTGCAGGAAGCAACCCACCGCCCCCTATTCCACTAAGTGATGGTGTTGATCAGAGGAGCCCCAAGAGACCAATCAGATGTGGAAGCAGATGCTGTCTCTAGATTAATATGATCCAACAAAAGATCTATATACTGATTGATACTGAGATTTTGTTTACTTTTCCAATTCATGAGGATAGTTTTCTTTGCGATACATAAAGCAGTAAAAACCATCTAAACTATTTCTTTTTTCAGAGGACTTTCCTCAAAATTACCGAGCAAGCAAACTGATGGGGAAGGTGTAATTTTACAGCTCAAGCACTTTGATAAGTCCTTACATATCTGTGTCCAGAACCTCTGGACTGGTGTGCATAACCATAACGCATGAAAATAATTATCAGGATGATTGCCTATGCAGTGTGGGCAGATATTAGATTGTGCCAGACCCATCTTGAATAATCTTTGTCCTGTGTAGTGTACTCTGTGAAGGATTTTGTATTGTATTAGTTGTAAGTTGGTGTTTCTAGTCAATTTGAAAGTTCTTAGACATGTCTGAGCCCAGAAATTTTGTTCAAAGGTGCCTGATAAATCCTTTTCCCACTTCACTATAGGAAGAGATATCGAATCATCTATTTTAGTCAGTGTCCTGTATGATTTAGACAGTAGTTTGGGGGGGGGGGGGGGGGGGGGGTTAAATCTAGGAACTCTAATATATTAGTTGGGACTTGTAAACCACCATTAATATGCTTATATTTATTTTTAATTATAGATTTAAGTTGTTCATATTCCAAGAATTTATTTTTACTAATGCCATATTGCATATTTAGTTTAGCAAAATTGATGAACTCGGTTCCGTCAAGTAGATGTTCCAGATATTTAATACCTTTATTCTTCCAGTATGTAGAGTTTATCATTTTATTATTTTGTAGGATATCAGGGTTATTCCAGATAGGTGTACGACTGCATGGGATAAGGGATGACTTTGTCATTTTAAGGAACTCCCACCATGCTGTCAGAGTAGAACTAATGTTGATATTTTTGAAGCATGTATGCCGTTTTATATTTGAGCTAATAAACGGCAGATCTGAAATCATGATATTATTGCACATTTCCTGTTCTATATCTAACCAAGGCTCATCTAAAAGACTATTTTTTATCCATTTAGAGATGTATTGTAGCCTATTTGCTAAGTAATAGTTATGGAAGTTAGGCAGATCTAATCCTCCCCTGTCTTTAGTCTTCTGTATTGTCTTTAAGCTAATACGTGGGGGTTTATCTTTCCAAAGAAATTTAGAAATGGCAGAGTCTAGACATTTAAACCAGTCAGATGATGGTTTATTGGGGACCATTGAAAATAAATAATTAATTCTAGGTAGGACCATCATTTTTATTGAAGCTACCCTACCCATAAGTGTAATTGGAAGCGATTTCCATCTTTCAAGGTCCTCTTCTATCCTGTTTAAAAGTGGGGCATGGTTAAGTTTAAGTAAATCCGTTAATTTATTCGACACAGTAATACCTAAATATTTAATATTTCCTGATTGCATTTGTAAATCTAGGGAGTTTTCGAGAGAGCAATTAATTGACAGTACCGTAGATTTAGACCAGTTTAACGAGTAATCTGATACTTTAGAGAAAGATTCTAGTATTCTAATTACTTGTAAAAGAGAATTATTTGAATGCTGGAGATAAAGTAATACATCATCCGTGTACAGACTAATCTTGTGCTCTATTTTCATGCATTTTATACCTTTTACAGCTTTTGTTTGTCTGATTGTTGCTGCTAGAGGTTCTATAAAGATGGCAAAAAGTGATGGAGAAAGAGGGCATCCTTGCCTGGTGCCCCTCTGTAGACAAAAACTGGAAGATATTTGATTATTTGTCCTGACACAGGCTGTTGGAGAATTGTATAGAATTTTTAAACAGTTTATGAATAAATCGCCAAAACCGAATTTATGAAGAGTAGCGAATAAAAATTTCCAATTTACTCTATCAAATGCTTTTTCTGCGTCTAAAGACAATATATTGGTTTTAATGTTTTTACTGTAGGAATAATCAATTAAATTAAGTAATCGGCGTGTATTTGTGGATGACTGCCTTCCTCTGATGAAACCAGTTTGATCTGGATGTATTATGAGAGAAGTTACTTTGTCTAATCTTTTTGCAAAGGCTTTACAGATTATCTTCATATCCACATTAATTAAGGATATGGGACGATAACTAGTGGGCAACACAGGATCTTTGTCTGGCTTGAGCAGAAGGCTGATGGTGGCAGAGTTCATATTAGCTGGAAATCTACCTTTTTCCTGTATTTCCTGCAACATTCTGTGGAACGTTGGGGCTAGAATATTCCAGAACTCTTTATAAAACTCAGTGGGGAATCCATCTGGACCTGGAGCCTTTTTATTAGGCATGCTTTTAAGAGCTTCCTGGGTTTCAGCTGTTGTCAGTGGGGAATCTAGTGTCATTCTTTGGTTATCTGATAATTTAGGAAGTGTAATTTTATCCAGAAATTGCTTAATATCCTTCTCTGATGGATTTATCTGTGGTGTGTATAAAGATTTGTAGAAATCGCGGAAGGTATTATTTATACACTCTGGTTCACTTACTGTATTACCAGTTGAATCTGTAACTGCAAATATAGTAGTTTTCTCCTTATTTATTTTAAGCTGATTAGCTAGAAAGCTTCCTGACTTATTGCCATGTTCAAAATTTTATATTCGGAGACTTTGTATTAGAAATCTATTTTGCTTTTCAATATAGTGGTTTAGTTCTAATTTTACTTCACGGATTTTACCTAACTTTCCTTCTTCTTGAGATGATTCTAGTAACTTAAGTTTTTCTTCTAATTCCTGAATCTTTTTGTTTTCTTTTTATGAGATGAGAACGAAATTATTTTACCTCTCATCACTGCTTTTCCAGCTTCCCACAATATCGATGCCGATGTACCTGGTTGATCATTGTATTCTAAGTATGAGGCCCACTGTTCTTTAATGAATTTTATAAATTCTTCATATTTAAGCAGTGATGTATTAAATCTCCAGCTTTTGTTTTGTGTGGTTATTTTTTTATTAATTAAGGTGAGAGTAACAGGAGCGTGATCACTGATAGCAATAGGATGAATTACCGTCTCTGAAACAACCGACAGCAGTGAGCTACTTATTAGAAAGTAGTCCAGACGAGAGTACGAATGGTGAACATTTGAGAAAAAAGTGTATTCTTTACTAATAGGATGAAGAGAACGCCATGCATAGCAAAGACCAAAATCACTCATGTATTTTTTGACTACACTTACTGACTGCCAACTACGCTGAGTCCCTGTTTTATTTAACCTGTCTATATCGTTATTTAAACCAAAGTTGAAGTCACCTCCTGTAATTAGTGAACAATCCCCGTGTTTTGAAAGTGCAAGGAAGAATTGGTGGAAAAAAGAGGGGTCATCAACATTTGGACCATATATACTGACAATACATAGCTTCTGGTTATGGATAGCTATTTTAATTATTATGTATCTACCTTCAGGATCTATAGTTTTATCTAATATTTTAAAACTAACGTTTTTGTGGATTAAGATTGCTACACCTCTCTGTCTAGAGTTATAGCAGGCCGCAAACACATTAGGGAACTCGGGTGAATTAAGCTCACTTGCATTTGTAGCTGATTTGTGGGTTTCTTGCAATAAGACAACATCTGCCTTTAATCTAGTATGCTGGTTAATGATCTTCATTTTTTTCTCTCTGGTGCCAGCCCCATGCACATTCCATGTCACAAACTTTACATTCGCCATAGATGTGAGTGAGAAGTTAGAAGGTGCATGCCCTTGAGAAAATAGTCATACATAGACCCAGGTAGCATCATATGATGTGCTTGTGATTGACTGATGATCAGGAAACAAGCAGACAAATAAGATAGAAATACACAAAAAAGTAAAAAAGTGCAAAGAGTAAGAGAGTGTGAAAAGGGATAAACCATAGCCCGTGCCTTGTGTACCCAACCGTGAACACCAACCATACCAACGTGCTCTTGAGCTGTGCGTGTATTTAATTTATCACCGTGTACCGATCTGTGCGTCTTATTTATTTATTTATTTTATTTATTTATTTTAAGTCATTGAAACATGCTTTAAGTCCACCTGTGGTGTAACTAATAAAGCCAAGGGGTGATCTTCTGATCCCTGAACAACTGTCCATTAATATAAAGTCTGTCAACCGATATGGTGGCTTTAACGCCGTCCATCATGTATTTCTTCCTGATTGGGAACAGCACTCGCCTGCGATCTAGGATTTCCTTAGGAAACTGATCATTAACACTAAAGTCTGTCCCTCTCAGTTCCCTGCCACAACTTCTAACAAATTATTTTTGTTTATAATGCTCAAATTTAGCTATGATCGGGCGAGGACGGGTTTTGTCGGGTTTCTTACCTCCGAGCCGGTGGACTCGATGAAAAGTGATGTTTTTTACCTGATCCGCCGGGATTTTTAGCTTCTGCTGGAGAAAGTTCCGGACCGTTTCTTCTGCTATCTCTCCCTGCTGCTCCTGGATGCCTGCAAAGACGAGATTATCTCTCATACTTCGCGACTGTATGTCCAGAATGGATTCCTTCATTTTCTTATTTTCGCCGGAAAGCTGGATAATCCCTTCGGTCAGCTCCGTAACCTTCCCCCTCAGTGCGTCATTCTCGGCGGCCATAGCTGTTAGCTGGGCTTGGCTAAACTCCACCGATTCTCTCAGAGACTGAAACTCCTTATGTAGAACCTCTACCAAGGCGAGACGCGCGTCAAGGCTGGTAAGCTTCTTGTCGATGGATTCCAAGATGTCACTGAAGTTCCTGTCGGGAGACAGAGTGGATGAAGATGACGCACTGGTGGAATTAGAACGAGTGCGCTTAAGTGACGGTGTGCTAGCAGCCGTAGGCTTCTGGGCCTTCCCCATCACGATGCTATCAAAACACTCATCCAGGTAGCACTCCAGGCTCGTCACGGTCTCTTCGTCCAGTTTGTTCCCTCGTAAAAAATAAGACAGTTGTAAATGTTTGGGCTTTAACTTTGTATTATTTTCAGTTATTTGTTCGTTCTTACCTTAGCTTGTTTGAGTTGAATTACATGAACGCCTCCATTTTACTTACGCACAGCTCTCGCGAGATCTCAGCCGCTCATCTCCTGCACTCATTGAAAGCAAAGCCATATAAATGCTTCTCCACAACTGGACATATATCCAAACTGCTAAATTTGTCTGTCTTGTAAGCAAAGCAATACGACAATAACAAAAGTGTTCTGATAGCAGCCCTTTTTTCAGCCAGCTGATAAACACTGTGTAACAGTGCCCCAACCCTAGTTTTGTGTCTTCAGAGAAATTATTCCTCACTTTTATAAATATAGCTAGTCTAACTATTACCTTCATGCAGGTTTTACAAATGCACAAGGTTTTGTTGTGCAATTATACACTGTTTAAAGTTATTTAATGTTTCATATATAACTCTCTGGCTGTTAAGTATTGTCTGGTGATAATCAGCTCTTAAGCTGATATCAGGACAATGGTTGAAAGGGATGAATTCGAGCACTAGCGATCTTTTAACAGCAAACTCTGCACACACATAGAATAAATGAGTGACAACTTTTCAAGTTCTAGTTATCAAAATACTTTTAAATCGACATTAATATTCAATATTAATGCGGTATTAAGGCTCATAGCTCTATCAAACGATGCCGCAGCGAAACAAACAAGCATTAGGCTTTAAAACAAGCTCCTTTGAATGTCCGGAAATCAGAAGCTACCAGAAGCTAATAGCATTTTGGCTAGCAGACCTTCGGTGCTAACAAGTAAAAGCTTTGGTTTTTATTTTAGTCATAATGAGTGGGCCGGACAACGTAAACATTAATATCCCATCAATGTATGAAATCTTTGTGTAGATAACATTTGTTATAACCATAAAAACACACTTGACAATGACATGGTACCGAATGCTAACAACAAGCTATCTCCGTTAGCTCTTTCATTGTTTACAACCCATGCAACGCCTTACACAAACATTTTCCAATGACCCTGTAAACTTCCCCTTTGGGTCTCTCTGTCCAAGCTGTCGGTGCCTCGTGTGAATTCAGTCCACTTTGGTCATCCAGTGAAGGCAGTGAATGGGGAACCGTTGTTCCTTCAGCAGCGGGCTAGTGGCTTAGCAGCAGCAGACCATGCCCTGAGTTGACACGTGGTCGGGATCAGCCTGGTCGGAGGCCTGGGCTCTGCGGTCCCTGATCTCTCAGCTTGTCTGGTGAGGGAAGACGACAGCGTCTCGCATCCGCTTTCCTGCAACAGCTGACAAAAAAAAAACAAAGCTGTTTCGGCATTCCTTACGGGTGCAACTTAGCTTCGATCTGTGTGATGAATCTCCAGATTCATGTCCTCCACTCCGGAGGTCGAGTACTCCCCTCTTTCGCTCTGGTCAGTCCACTGAAGCAGGCAGATGAGTTTCACAACACCTCGTGCAGCTTGGGCTTTTTGGCCGTGAGGCCTCATGGTTCTGCCAACCTCTCCTTTCCCATTGTCTCAGGCAGGAAGAAGGTGAAGACAGGGTAGCAGCCCCCTCTCCACGAGGCCTCCAGCAAGAAGCGGTCTGACAGAAGTCAGAAGTGTGGTCTGGTCAGGAGTGCTCTGACCTTTTGTTTGTGGGAGTGTGGTTTACAGCAGCACCCTGCTGAGAGAGAGAGGCAGTCCCAGCTGACTCCTTTGTGACTGTGTGGTCAGAATTCAATCTGACATCAATTATTTCATCATGGCTTTAACACTAGAAGACCCAGGGAATTTCATTTCTCTTGCCAGGCCCCCTCCCCTCTTCAAGTTTGTGTATTCACTCTACCTTGCTAACTGTTACTCTTGTAATGCAAATAACCTGTGATAAGACCAGCCCTTCTACAAGAGACTGGAGAAAGGCTGACAACAAACTGGGATCAGAACAGGACCATGTTCCAAGAACTTTTCATTACCTGGCCCTGCAACATTGGACCTTTTTTGCAGGAATATATTGATAAGTCATATCTAAATCTTTTATTTAGGCAAACCTATTGAACAACCGGATATCATACGGGTCCTAGTTCCTGAGCTGAGAAAAGGTCATAACCATGCTTTTCCAACAAGGCAAGGCAGATCCTATTTCTATTGTCCATTCACCAACAGACTCATGTATATTGCAAAGCTCACTATATGAAAGAAAGAATAATTGTATTTTGTCTTGTCTCGCGTTTTTATGTCATTCAAAATTTAATCTTAGAGAATGACAAACAGTATGCCTTTAGTATTGGAGTAACATTTATGTCACACAAGGAACAGCCGTAGTCCCCCCACCCCCCACCCCCGCTTTCAGGTAAAACACTCCTCAACAGAGAGGCTTGAACTAAAACCAAAACTGAAGGGGGTGGAATGGTTCTGAGAGTTGTGAAGTACTGTTGGGGGGGACTGGAGCCAAATACCACCCCAAACAGCTCAGTTTTGAAAAACAACAGAAGGTATAACTTCAGAAAGTTTTTTTTAATTTCAGATAAAGAAAAGCAGTCTACATATGGATAAAGCACTAAATATAAAGTGGAAAAATGTAAAATACAATTGTGCCATCTAGCAGTTTCCACATTCCTATGGTGAGCCTTTCCTACATTTGCCACAGGTAAACTGCCTTTACATTCTTACAATTGCCTTTTGATTTGCAAATGGCGCTCACTCCACCAGAGGAGAGCCGTTAACACCTTTGGGGGGATACTGGATACAAACTAGGTGCAGACTAAAGTCTGCACTTTGGGACTTTGAGTGTTAATATGGCACAACAGTTTAATTTAGTGAAATAATCTGTTTGTCACTGCTTTTGGATGGGCCTATATTGTAGCTTGTTTGACGAGCTTTAGCTAAAAAATGTGTCAACTCCAAGAATCTTACATCTGGACTAAAAAGGGGAATCCTGTTGTTCATGCCAGGAATCACAGTAAACACTGGGGGCTGAGCACCCCTAAAGGTCAGATCCTAGAATCGCCCCTGCTCAAAAGTAATCTTCATTTAAGAAATATAAAAAAGGCAGTTTGCAGTTTTATACCCAGTTTTTATACCCAGTTTTTATACCCAGTTTAGTGAATGCATAAACCATATTCTTATTGAAAGCTTGAGTAGTAGATCTTAACTAAAATCCTAGAGGTTTTTTTCATTAATGTTAACCATCAATTCTTAATTGAGAATGAATAGGATTGAGAATCCATATACTCAATACTTCTGTAGAGAAATTTTGGCAATATTGTTAATGTGTGCTTTAGCCAATGTTAAAAGAATTGCACTGTACTTTTTTGTAAATTGGCATATATTTGATGGAAAGAAAGAAGTTATTCAGTTATGAGATAAATATTAAAAACATCACTATTTTTTTGACTATAAATCGCTCTCGCTTAAAAGTCGCATCAGTCAAAATGTGTCATAATGAGATAAACAACATACAGTAAAAGTCACATTTATTTAGATTTTTTATTTTTCACAAAATCTAAGATTAAAAACTTCTAGTCTAAGTCTTCTAGTCTAGTCTAATCTAGTTATGCAACTTATTCAATTACACAATTGCATTCACAACAGGCTGAATAACACGGAAGATGCATGAGAGGTTGAATGTCATAAATTAGCATAACAAGTCAGCAACTCCAACTTGCAAGTTACCAACAAGGTTCTTGCCAGCCAATCACAATTACACTGAAATTAGACCATGAGCATAATGGTGCTATGTGCTCTACTTCAGTAAAGCCATTGAACACGCATCAGGGATGTTGTAAACTGTCTGGACAACACAAGCTAACGCTAACTGTTATTATCTTTACAAAAAGCCCAATAACGGGGTTCTGTCGCTGTCTTGAGTTCCCACTTTGAGCTGCACTACGCAACGCTCCTCTGTGTGAATCGATAGTAACATACAAAACAAAACAATATACAAACATATGTTCAGTCTTTGTTGTCTAGAAGTTAATGTTTCAATTAATTTTTAAGTGGTACAAGAGCAGCATATAGTTTTCACAAGCCTAGAGAGCCCTCTTGTGGGTACAGATGGTAATGTTTACTCCTTGGTTCATGTTGGTCAGTATGAATTACCATTTAAAAACATGTTATATATTTGATACACATTGCACCTGACTATGAGTCGCAGGATCAGCCAAACTATGAAAAAATTGCGACTTACAGTCCGAAAAATACAATAACTGATCCTAGTCCTTGTTTCCTCTGTATTGTCTTGCCTTAAGGAGTATTGCAAGAGCCTTGACATATTCGCTCAAATGTGAGTAAAAGACTTTGATTGTACAGTCAAAACTGGAATCCTTCACTTGTCTACTAAAATTATATCTTTATTTAAATGAACCTGATGTATCTAATCAGTGATGTGATGCTGTAACCTGGCCAGCCAGATTTATAACTTGTAGCACTCTCCGTTCTCCACATTATCAATCTGGGAATGCTTCTATCAAAACCATTTGGGGAAAGAAGGGACATTTAGCAGGACTCTGTGAGCTGATTGGGCGAGCTACACCTAGTCCCTGCCTACCAAAGATTGGTTTTAGCCAATTACGGTATCAAATTAAAGCTATTCTTTTAAAGATTAAACTGTGAATTCTTACAAAACAGATGTAATAGCAGTAGGTACATGAGTGTCATAATGCACTTTGCATTGTCTCTGTACTGAAATGTGCTATACAAATAAATTTGCCTTGCCTTGCCTGCGCTGCCATTGTATGTTGGTTCAACTGTGGACTCGTCAGCCCTTGCTTTCATCATGTCCCGCCTTAAACCACAGTACTGTAACATGATCGGACCGCACTGTTTTTGCTTCGGACACAAATGGTTGAAGCCGGAGCGGTACAAGATTAATTGTCGTGTGTTTGTGAATGCACAAATACCCATGCATCCTGCAGGCAAGGTTGATGATGCTCACTTGAACTGTCTGAACAAAAAGTGAAAGTTGCAGGTGTTATTTATACACTATTTTGGGTTTTATAAAGAAAGATGTGTTAAAAAGAAATATTTTTCCGTGTCTGTCTTAAAGGAGCAACTAGAAAAAGCTGTTCCTGCGAAACAGCAGTAAGAATGCTGTTCTGCAGAATGATTTGAGCAGAAGATGCAGAAGATCACTGAAGAAGAGAAAAAAACTAGCTGATAGTAGGCTGAAGCAGCAAGCTGTGAAAAAGCACAACGTTTTGGAAGAATTTGAAGGATTCTCCAGAAGATCCCTGAAGAAGAGAAAAACTAGCTGAAAAACACATTAAACTCAAAGAACCAATGTGAACATGAAAGGACAACAGTGAAGGATTAGAAGCAGAACAACATGAGGGAAAAGCCCCAAAAGCTTCTGAAAAAAGTGGAAGTAGTTGAAGATAGCTGAAGGATATGTGAACATTTTAAAGTTTCAATGAAGTTTCTAGCTGTAAGTAGGCTGAAGCAATAAGCCGTGAAAAAGCACAAAGTTTTCGAAGAATTTGAATGATTCTTCAGAAGACACAGAAGATCCCTAAAGAAGAGACAGACTAGCTGAAAAACACTTTACAGTTTTTCTCCATTGTTTACACGCATTTTCTGAAAGAATGCCTCATATTCTCAGAACACTACACACAAATCAAAAAACACACACACAATGGGCAAAACTCCTCAATTCTCCTGCAAAATTAAACTTTACATTCAAAACAATGTTATTTCTTCTCAAAATGGTATTTGGTTTTCAAATGACACACACAAACCATATGAATAGACATTCATAAGAACCAGTTGAACACTTGGTCAAGCAAGAGAGAGGTAGCGAGAAAGGGCAAGCGTGTGTGTGTGTGTGTGTGTGTGTGTGTGTGTGTGTGTGTGTGTGTGTGTGTGTGTGTGTGTAAGTAGGCTGAAGCAGTAAGCCATGAAAAAGCACAAACTTTTGACGGATTCTCCATTCATTTCAATGAGAGAAAGAAAGCGACAAAGAGATGAATATTTTAAAAATGATAAAAGTTATAATTACCAAGAGACAGAAGAAATGTCATGAACGAGCTTCTGAGATCAGATGTATTGAGAGTAGTATGGCCAAAAAAACTCCCCATCAGAGATTCAAGCCCTGCTCTTTCACATGAAAGGCAGGGACAATGCCCACTGTACAAGCAACAAGCAACTTGCAACGAGAGAGAGACAGAGGGCGAGCAAGAGAGAGAGAGAGAGAGAGAGGGTGAGGGAGTGTGTGTGTGTGTCTAATACAGAGGGCCAGATTTGGTCAGATGAAAATGTATGGGGGCCGACCATTTTGCCGGACATTCCTCGAACCATTACCATTGGAAATTAACATGTGAATATGTAATTATATCACTTTGTTGTCTGCAGATAGGACGATATTGCAAATGGGAATCTGTTGTCAATTGCATTACCAGGATAGTTAAAGGTTAAAATAATAATAAATTAAACTACAAATGAACAATTTTATGAAAGTTGACTGAAATTTTTATTACATGTATTGATTTTGTTTTAACGAATCACATCCCAGTACATTTTGAAAAATACTACAGTCAAATCAGATAGCATAAATGTGTAGATATTAAATTCTTTGAAAACAGCCACAATCTCTTGGGAAATAAGGCAGACAGATTTGTTTTGAATCTCAGGGAAAAAGTACTCAGATTTCCACTTGTCTTTGAAATGGCAGCCCTCATTGTCAACTTTCCTCTTTTTCGCACTCGTTGCCATTTTCATAATGGGTTCAAAATATTCTTTATGGTCGAGCGCGAATATGCTTTTAGCTCATTGGTCATATAGCAGGACGGGGGATAGGAAGTTTACTGACAGTTTTTTTACTCTCACAGTAACTAGCGGAATAAGTCAGAGCGGGGCCAGGGGCGGGGCAAATGACCGGGCCCTTTAATAAAGCAGTTGGGTGATGATGAGTTTTAGCCAGAATGCACTTGGAGAAAATATCGACGATCCACTTGGAGATTTGCATCATTAAGTTAAATATAAGAGTGAATATAAAGCCAGTCATGAAGAATAACATTTTATTCAATATTTTACACCTACCACACCACTAAAATCAGTCGGGCTTTTACAGGTTTTTTTTAGAAACCATGACTGAGTCCTTACTGTGTAGCAGTAAATAATTCTCCATAACATGACATTGGTGGCTCCCATGGTGTTGTCTTACATGAAACAATGTATGTAGGGTCTTTATAAAATTATTTATTCTCTATCTTTTAGACAGTATAGCTTTATTGTTGGGCTATTGTGAAATATAAAATAGCTTTTTCATATGTGCATATTGTGAATTGCGGTAAAGTGCGCTGGCAGGCCAAATAGTACTGAATTTATAACAGCATGCTTCAGACCGGCGGAAATGTAGAAGCGGGCCAGATTTGGCCTGGGGGCTGGACTTTGGGCATGCCTGGTCTAATATATAGGCCACATATTGGATTAAATACAGAGATCCATCCATTACTTTATTTATTCATTTAAAATTAGACAGGTGCACCATTGCTATGGAAACTCATGTTCCTGTTCTCTGTTTAAACAGTGAAGAAACTTTCCCCTGAACAAGTCCAAATATCTCTGCAATTGTTCGACCCATCGACATCATTCTTGGATAATTGTTTTCAGAACAGACAGGGGAACAGAAATAAACCTCTGTTTTTGTTGTAAATATTGTAATAGAGGCGCAAAAACATGAAATAAAGGGGGAGATTTGAGCACAAGCAAAAATTTGTCTCAAACAACTTGCTGTAGCTCAAAAGGTAAAAGATAGCAAAATAATTATTTAACGCAGTTATCATTATGTTTGTACAAAAATGAGTGTAGGCGTGGCTACTTCTTTTCATTGAGAGCAAAAAACTCACAAAAGGTCAAATATTTTAAAAAGTATAACAGTTAGAATTACAGGGCTGCACAGTTTAACAATGGGTAGCGCTGATGCAAAAATGTCCTGGGTTCGAGCATACGTGGGTTCTCTTGGGGTACTGCAGCTTCCTCCAACGGTCCAAAAATATGACTGTTAGGTTAATTGGCCTCTCTCAATTCACCTTAGGTGTGAGTGTATGCATGAATGGTGGTTTGTCCTATGTTGCCCTGCAATAAACCTGGCGACCTGTCCAGGGTTTACCCTGCCTCTTGCCCATTGACAGCTAGATATAGTTACTAGCACCCCTCGCAACCCCAATAGGGATAGGCATGTTGGAAAATGGATTGATGGATGGATATTACATTCTTTGACTTTTCCATCTCAATTTCCACAGTAACACACTCCATAATTGCATTAATAGAAAATGACATGTTGCTCCTGCGATAGACTGGCGACCTGTACATTGACAGCTGGAGATAGGCACCAGCACCCCTCGCGACCCCACAAGGGATAGGCGTATTATAAAATGGATGGACCAGTTTACTTGTAAGGTGTCAGGTCTAAGCACCTAAAACATCATACAACAAAGGGAAAGAAAGGCACAAAGACAGTTAGTTGGTTTTACTCGCGAGGAGAGTAGGAAGGGACCGCAGTTACAATCTCCAACCCACTCTGCCGGTCTCAGCGTTCTCCTCTCGATTTTATTAAGTTTTGGGCGTTTCCCTAGTTACATGACTGAGGCTGTACTGAAGGGTGGGGAAACAAGATAGTTACAGCCTCAGTTGTCAACAAAGATACACAGCTGAGCAATCATGTTCAGTCAGCACATAATCTTGTAGCTGAGTCTTCTTGTTTCAGGAAGCAAAGAAACAGAGTGTCTCCTGTTTCTTCGCACGGACATGATTAAGCTATCATGTGAGTAATATGATTATATCAGAAGCTTACATTACTACATCATAACAAGATAAATCGGTTAATGAAGTATAAACATTTATCCCAACATAAGGTTTTGATCAATATATAAGGCAAACCATTTCTACTTGTAAAGAACATATATCCTTGATTTTGAAACATAGAAGATTGTTTTTCATGAACCCAAGTCTCAGAGATTGCTATTGCAGAAAATTATTTTCTTGTTTGTCTCAACCAGTGAATAATCTTAGATAAATTTGAATTTAAACTTCTACAATTGAAATGCATAACATATACATTATCTTTTGTTATCACACTGCTCTCAAACTGGTCTTCAGTATAATATTCACAATTAGTATTACTCCAGAGTAAAAATTATTCTCTAGATCAATATAATTTTGCATATCCAGGTGTCTTTACTCCGTGCAGTCAAACGTTTGCAAAGGTAGGCTTTCAAAACATTCATTAACAGTTTCTGTTCTTACTGTCGTAGTAGTTGAGGATTTTGGTTCATCCAAATTTATTGTAAGTCTTATTTTTTTGTCATCCATATATGATGTGAGTTGTGTTCATCATGTCATCCTTGTTAATCCCCATGAGGTGTGATTTATATTGTTCAAGTTCTGTGATATCTTTAACAACAAAGGGGGTAGCTCACTGTCATCTCCCCTGCCACCAGCTGTGGCCTGTGCATAAGTGTGGTGTATTTCAAGCCCTGATATCAGGAGATTGTCCATCCTTGGATAATCCCCAAGGAGAGTGGGGAGTGGCGGCCTAGTGGTTAGAGCAGCGCGCTTGCACTCAGAGAAGGATCCAAGTACCCGGTTCGATCCCCAGTGCCTGCACTCTGGGTCCCTAAGCAAGACCCTTAACCCCCGATTGCTCCCCGGCCGCACATGGCAGCCCACTGCTCCCCAAGGGGATGGGATAAATGCAGAGAGAGAATTTCTTTGTAATGTGCAATGACAATAAAGATGATATTACTATATTGAATGCTGCTCTAAGTCATTAATTCTTCTCTCTGGCTGTTAAAATTTGTTGTCCTTCTCTTGCATTGAAAGCTTCTAGTTGTTTGATTTGATCCAATGCCTCTTGTAGGCTTCTTTGTTGTTTAGATACTGTAGTTATTTCATTTGATGTATGATGGAGCTTGGTTTTAAGGGCTTTATATGTGAGAAGGAGAATTTTAAATTCTATCACACACCTGCAGCTGACCATTCTACCGAAGTGCAGAGACTTTGCTCAGACTCTGCCTCATTGGAATAGAAAGAAGAACTTTGCCTCAAACAACACTCCACATATCCTGATCCGTAAATGGTAGAGACGTAATTTTTTCTGCGTTTATTTCGTAACGGATAGGAGAAGAAGAGAAGCTATCGGTTTTTGCTGGAAATATTTTAATAAAGGCACAAAAAATCCTGGAAAAAAGGTTATTTTGAGGAAAATGCGAAAATCCCCGAAACATAGTCCCAAACAAATCGCTCTAGCTGAAAAGGTATAAGTGATATCAAAACAATTCTTTCACCGTGAGTATCAGCAGGGTTTCGAGGACTATGGTGCTCATTTTTATGTTTGTACAAAAATCGGTGTAGGCACAGCGACGATGTAAAAAAGTGGATAATTTGGGGGGAAGGAGGTCCAAGGCGTTTTCAGGATTTTGCACATTCGCCACTCCAGAACCAATTGTTCCTGCGGCCAAACCATAACAGTTATCCACAAAATTCCTTTTTTGTGAGTGCCAGAAGGGTCTGGACTTGAATGTGTAAAAGTCTGATGTCTGTACATTAAACGGTTTAGGAGCGGCGACGATTTGAAAACTTGTGGTGTTTGAAATTTTCAGGTGTCATTTTTCACAATCGCTCCATTGGAAATGAATGAGGAGGGTTTAGACTTGCTGGCGGTCTGAGGCGATTTGCAAAAACACTATAAATGCTACACCAATGAGGGTTACATTTCCTGAATCCAGACAAAATAATTCCTACGTTTTGATGTATAATTTATGTGGATAGGTTGAAAACTGAGCGAGTGAGAAGAAGTTGTTTGGAGAAGAAGAATTTGTTGAATTTCTAGAGTGTGCACTCTATAACTGCCTCCTTGATGACCATAGTGTTGTCTGTTAGCCTTGTATGCATTGTGTTTCTAACTGCATTGATTACTGGAGGCGCTGGGGGGCGCTGTTGACAAGTATGTAAGGGTTGCGGGAGAGAAGAAGAAAAATAAAGGGAAGCTGCGGCCCTCCGCTCCTGACTGCGTGTGTTAATGTCTTCTTCCGAGTCTGAAGACGAGCTAAAACCACAACAAATTGGCGACGAGAGTAGTAGTGGAGACGTGATGGCTCTTCTCTCCTTGCAACCGCTTGCCGTGTTCCTGGATTGCCCAGGTGAACCTAAACTTTCATTTGCTACGTGGAAGAAGTTGTTCGACAACTACTTGCTTGCCATTGGAGGCGACGGTTTTTCTGCTGCGAGGAAGAGGGCCCTGCTTATTCACTGCCTGGGAACGGAGGGTAACCAAATCTACAGCACCTTACCACTCGAAAGTGATGATTACGATGGATCAGTACAGGCTTTGGAAAAATACTTCAGCCCCAAATTGAACGTTGTCGCCGAAAGATACCGTTTTAGGCAACAAGCACAAGCTGTGGGTGAGTCAACTGATTTGTATCTCGCAGCATTACGAGAGCTTGTGAAACAATGTAAATTTGGAGGGATGGAGGAGGAAATGCTACGGGATCAGATTGTAGAGAAAACAACTAACCCCCGCATACGTGAAAGACTGTTAATGGAGGAAGATTTAACGTTGGACAAAGCATTGCAAATAGCTAGGCACACTGAAGCTGCCATAGCCGATGCAAAGACCATAGCGGTCAGTGAAACTAAGCCTGTTGCTGCCGTTCACGTACAAAAGAAGGCGCGCAAGCAAAAAGCCAAAACCGCTCAGAAGAATGACGGAGCTATCACGTGCTATCAGTGTGGTTCTGCAGACCACACAGCCAACGATAAATCATGCCCTGCCAAAGACTGTACATGTAACACCTGTGGAAAAATTGGACATTTTTCAAGAGTGTGCAAATCTGCCCAAAAGCCTGTTAATGAAGTGACTGTGCCTGAAATATCCGTTCTAACTGTTGAAGGTTTCACTACTGATGCAAAACTGATGTGCCCAGTTACTATCACTGTACCAAATACTGCACACAAATGTAATGTTAAACTGCTAATAGACACAAGGTCTGGTGTTTCTATTCTACCAGAGAGTGTTTACAAAGGCAATTTCAGTCCAGTTAATTTGAAAAATCCTGGGGTGCAGCTTGTGACCTATTATAGGGAAAAGTTGACTGTATTAGGATGCCTGAGAGCTGATGTGACTTACCATGGCAAGAGTGCCTCTACAGACTTCTACATAGTGAACACAGGGACGCCTATACTAGGCATGGACCTGGTGACTGCCCTCCAGCTGCACATTAAAGGTGGACAGTTAATACCAGAGGCTCCGAAGGTCTGTGCTACACTCGACCAAGCCAAAGTTTCAACCACTCAATGTGAACAGGAATGTGAATCTCCAGTTGCATTTGGATGTGCTAAGAACTTTGTGCACAAAGTGAAGCTCCGGCCTGAAGTGAAGCCTGTACAGCAGAGACTTTGACGCTTACCCCTCTCAGTTCGTGAAGCTGTTTCCAAGGAACTAAAGAACCTGGAAGAGCATGGTATAATTGAGGAAAGTGATGCGTCTGAATGGGTCTCTCCGATTGTAGTCACTAAAAAGAAGACTGGTGGCATATGCATGTGTATTGATTTGAGGGAACCTAATAAGGCTGTGATTGTGGATAGCCATCCTTTGCCACTGATTGAGGACATACTGTCAGAATTGCGAGGCGCTGTCATGTTCTCAACTCTAGATCTGAAATCCGCTTACCATCAACTGAAACTGCATGAGGAGAGTAGAGGGCTTATGGCTTTCATTACGCAGGAAGGCTTGTACCAGTATTGCAGAGTCCCCTACGGGCTGAGTTCAGCACCTTCAGCTTTTCAAAAGATGATGACTGAAATCCTCAAGGGCCTCAAAGGGGTACAATGCTACCTTGATGATGTCATCACTTATGGGTCTTCAGAAGCTGAACATGAGGCTAATCTGCGTGCAGTGTTACACAGGATTAACGATGCAGGACTGAAGCTCAATGTTGATAAATGTCAACTCCGTCAAACCACTCTGAACTTTCTTGGCCAAAAGATTGGACCAGAGGGTCTGCTACCAGATGACTCACATGTTGCTGCCATCCTACAAGCTCCACCCCCTGCCGATCCTGTAACCCTGCACTCATTCCTTGGCCTGAGTGCTTGGTATAGCAAGTTTGTTCCCAACTATGCCACTGTTGTTGAACCAATGAGAGCTCTCCTGCGAAAAGACTGCTCATTTCACTGGAACAAGGCAGCTCAAGCAGCATTTGATCAAGTCAAGCAGTTGATTGTGCAGAGCCCTGCACTCGTGCTTTTTGACCCCAGCAAGCCTACCATTGTCTCAACGGATGCTTCAGACTACAGAGTAGGTGCTGTCTTGACTCAGCTGGACAGTAAGGGTGCAGAGCAGACTATTGCTTTCGCTTCTCGCAGTCTGTCTGATGCAGAGAGGAAATACTCAATTGTTGAGAAGGAAGCTTTAGCATGCGTCTGGGCCACTGAGAAATGGCGGACTTGGCTGTGGGAAAGAAAATTCCTCCTACGTACTGATCATCAAGCTCTGACAACGCTGCTGACTACCAAGGGAAATAATCGCGCTGGTCTCCGCATAGCGAGATGGTCTGCTCGCTTACTGGAGTTTGACTATGATGTTGAATACAGAACTGGATCTCTGAACCATGTTGCTGATTGTTTGTCTAGGCTTCCACTTCCTGAAACAGACAATGTATGTGCAGAAGATGTTGAGTCTGTAGCTGCTATCCTCACTGACCTGAGTGCTGTGTCTGAGGAGGTCTTTCGCTCAGAGTGCAATGCCTGTCCAGTACTCACTAAGCTGCGTGTGCAGATACAGAAAGGCTGGCCCTCACGAAAGACTACATTGGAGCCTGACTTACAGCCATACTTCCCAATTCGCCATGAACTGTCGGTCATGAATGAATGCATCGTTAGGGGTACTCATCGTTTGCTGGTTCCACTGTCACTGCAGAAAAGATTCATTGATATAAGCCATGAAACCCACCAAGGTATTGTACGCACCAAACAACGCCTTAGAGAATTGTACTGGTGGCCTAAAATGGACTGTCAGGTAGAGATTTGCATTAAAAACTGTACTACATGCAGACAAAATGATAAATCCACTGTCACCCATGATGCTCCACTCCAGCCTGTTCCCCTACCAGCTGCTGCTTGAGAAAAGGTGTCTGTGGACATCATAGGCCCAATGGAAACAGCACCTCCTGACTGTAGATTTGTTATATCAATGGTTGACTACTTTAGCAAATGGCCTGAAGTAGCGTTTGCTCCACGGGCTGATACAGCCACTATCAATCTTGTTTCTGACTTCAATTTTCTCTCGAGAAGGGAATCCAAAGACATTGATCAGTGAAAATGGCCCTCAATTTCTCTCTTCTGAATTTGCAGACTTTCTAAAAAAGAGGGGAATCCAACACCTGAGATCTTCAGTGTATTATCCGAGAGCCAATGGAGAAGTTGAGAGGTTTAATAGGAGTGTTAAAGACTGCTTACAAACTGCATCAATTCAAGGTGAACCCTGGAAGTCATTCCTGAGAGCTTACTTAATGGATTACAGAGCAACACCCCATTCCACGACTGGAGTATCCCCTTCAGAACTGCTCCATGGTCGGCGAATGAGAACCAAGCTACAGGTAATCCACATGCCTGTCCCATCAACAGATAAAACGTCTGTGCAAGAAAGAGTGATAATGCTGGGTTGATCTAGCTTAGTTTGGTTGCTGGAGGCATTCTTTGTTCAAAGGGGAAGATGTTGTGTCTGTTAGGCTTGTATGCATTGTGTTTCTAACTGCATTGATTACTGGAGGCGCTGGGGAGCGCTGTTGACAAGTATGTAAGGGTTGCGGGAGAGAAGAAGAAAAATAAAGGGAAGCTGCGGCCCTCCGCTCCTGACTGCGTGTGTTAATGTCTTCTTCCGAGTCTGAAGACGAGCTAAAACCACAACACATAGCAACGCATGTTATTTGCTGAATTTCTTGAAAAGCCAAAATTATTTTAAGGAGGTACTATATGAAAATGGTAAAAGCTGAAATATACCATAATAGCTGAAAGATATCACTACATTTTAAAAGTTGAATGGCATTTCTAGCTGAAAGTAGGCAGAAGCAGTAAGCTGTCAAAAAGCAGCTGAAATGAGCGGAATTTTTGTGAATTACATTCATTTCCTATTGGAGAAAAAAAGCTGAAAATTTGCAGAAAAAGCTGAATATTTTAAAAAGTTGAAAAGTTAAAAGTACAAAAACATATAGCCATCGATTCCAGAAGAAGCTGAATAGTTTAAAAGTTGAATGGTTGAAATCGGAGAAAAACTGTAGGAGGAGAAGCAAATCAAACTTTAAACAGTATAAACGCGAAAGAGGATCTCAATAACTGTGAATGCCTACTGCATTCACAGTAATAACTAGAAAAATTTGCATTTCCTGCGAAAATGCACTGTGAATGCAGATAGCTGAATGATTAAGCAAAAGATGCAGAAGATCTTTGAAGAAGAGAAAAAATAGCTGAAAAGCATTGAAGAAGTTGAAAAAGTTGAAGAATTTGAAAGAGTTGAAGAATTTGAACATGAAAGAACAATAGCTGAATTATTAGAAGAAGAAAAAACTGAGGGAAAGGCACCAAACATTTCCTAACTCATTCTAAACACTGAATCGTTTAACAAAGCAGAAGTAGAATTTCAAACTTGAATATACTGTTGCCATATGTGGGCCTGCATTTCTAGAGAGTATAAGGGGTTTCGCCCCCATTGAAAAGCATTGGATGTTTGACACCTCCTAACTTGGAGATGCTTTACGTGACGAGGCCCAAACTTATTGTGGAGCATTCTGTATAAAGGAGGTACAGACGCTGTAAAGCAGAAGTTTGTCCGACCTTCCTAGAGCTACTTCCAATTAGCAACATGCTAACCATTAGCCGCTAACATGGTTGTGCTCAGGATCACCGGGTGATTGTACTCTGTCAGTTTGGTCCAAATCCTGTACTGGGAAGTGCCTCAAATAGGGGTGCCAATACTTAATGTCGCCAAACGTCACCAAAGTTCATGGGTCAGATTGGCCTCCTTTAGCCACTCAGCCTCACCACATCTGGGCCCAGAACTCAATATTTGACCAAAATGGTCAGTAGCGCCATTTCCCACAGGTGGGTGGTGCTGTATTGGCCAATTGGGTCGTGTCTGGGCATCATGCCAGGTCCTGTTGGAAGCAAAGGCCCAATAGGAAAGCATGTAAAATCCAAAATGGGACAGAAAAATGACACATAGCTGAAAGTCACTTGAAAATTTTAAAATGTCAAGAGGAAGTGACTGTGCGAATTTCAGATTCCTACATTAATCACAGCAACTGCGGTGAGCGTCGAAAGTTGCCATTCTATCTCAATTGATCCTCTCTCTCTGGCCCTCAGAGTTCCGTCGTCATGGAAACTCACTGACACACCTGCAGCGGCCAGTCTACTCAAGTGCAGACACTTTGCTCACAATAAGTCCCATTGGATTATAATGGAGAACTTTGCCCCGAACAACGCTTCATATCTCCTGATCCCTAAATGGTAGAGACGTAATTTTTTCTGCGTTTAGTTCGTAACGGATAGGGGAAGAAGAAAAGCTATCGTTTTTTGCTGGAAAAAGTTTAATAAAGGCGTAAAAAATTATGATCTAAAGGGGTTTTTTAAGGAATTTGCAAAATCCTCTAAAAACAGTCCCGAACAAATCGCTCTAGCTGAAAAAGTATAAGAGATATCAAAACAATTATTTCACTGTGAGTATCAGCAGGCTTTTGAGGACTATGTTGCTCATTTTTATGTTTGTACAAAAATCGTTGTAGGCACAGCGACGATGTAAAAAAGTGGATCATTTGGGGTGATGGAGGTCCAAAGCGTCTTCAGGATTTTGCAAATTCGCTACTCCCGAACAAATTGTTCCTGCGGAAAAACCGTAACAGTTATCCACAAAATTCCTTTTTTGTGAGTGCCAGAAGGCTTGGGACATTCATATGTGAAAGTCTCATGCCTGTACATCAAACGGTTTAGGAGTAGCGACGATGCGAAAACGTGTGATGTTTTGGATTTTCAGACGTCATTTTTCAAAACCGCTCCATAGGAAATGAATGGGGGAGGTTTCGGGTTTGTGTCGCTCTGAGGTGATTTGCGAAAAATCTATAAATGCTACACCAATGAGGGTTACATTTCCTGATTCCAGACAAAAATTCCTACGTTTTGATGTATAATTTATGTGGATAGGTTGAAAATTGAGCGAGTGACAAGAAGTTGTTCGGAGAAGAAGAATTTGCTGAATTTCTAGAGTGCGCACTCTATAACTGCCTCCTTGACAACCATAGCAACGCATGTTATTTGCTGAATTTCTTGAAAAGCCAAAATTATTTTAAGGAGGTACTATATGAAAATGGTAAAAGATATGAAAAAGCTGAAATAGACCATTATAGCTGAAAGATATCACTACATTTTAAAAGTTGAATGGCGTTTCTAGCTGAAAGTAGGCTGAAGCAGTAAGCTGTCAAAAAGCAGCTGAAATGAGTGGAATTTTAGTGAATTACATTCATTTCCTATGGGAGAAAAAAAGCTGAAAATTTGCAGAAAAAGCTGAATATTTTAAAAAGTTGAAGAGTTAAAAGTACAAAAAGACATAGCCATCCATTCCAGAAGAAGCTGAATAGTTTAAAAGTTGAATGGTTGAAATCGGAGAAAAATTGTAGGAGGAGAAGCGAATCAAACTTTAAACAGTAAAAACGCATTAGGAAGAATAAACACTAAGAAGAAGAATAAAGAACTAGAAAAATTTGCATTTCCTGCGAAAATGCACTGTGAATGCAGATAGCTGAATGATTAAGCAAAAGATGCAGAAGATCTTTGAAGAAGAGAAAAAATAGCTGAAAAGCATTGAAGAAGTTGAAAAAGTTGAAGAAGTTGAAAAAGTTGAAGAATTTGAAAGAGTTGAAGAATTTGAACATGAAAGAACAATAGCTGAATGATTAGAAGAAGAAAAAACTGAGGGAAAGGCACCAAACATTTCCTAACTCATTCTAAACACTGAATCGTTTAACAAAGCATAAGTAGAATTTCAAACTTGAATATACTGTTGCCATATGTGGGCCTGCATTTCTAGGGAGTATAAGGGGTTTCGCCCCCATTGAAAAGCATTGGATGTTTGACACCTCCTAACTTGGAGATGCTTTACGTGACGAGGCCCAAACTTATTGTGGAGCATTCTGTATAAAGGAGGTACAGACTCTGTAAAGCAGAAGTTTGTCCGAGCTTCCTAGAGCTACTTCCAATTAGCAACATGCTAACCATTAGCCGCTAACATGGTTGTGCTCAGGATCACCGGGTGATTGTACTCTGTCAGTTTGGTCCAAATCCTGTACTGGGAAGTGCCTCAAATAGGGGTGCCAATACTTAATGTCGCCAAACGTCACCAAAGTTCATGGGTCAGATTGGCCTCCTTTAGCAACTCAGCCTCACCACATCTGGGCCCAGAACTCAATATTTGACCAAAATGGTCAGTAGCGCCATTTCCCACAGGTGGGTGGTGCTGTATTGGCCAATTGGGTCGTGTCTGGGCATCATGCCAGGTCCTGTTGGAAGCAAAGGCCCAATAGGAAAGCATGTGAAATCCAAAATGGGACAGAAAAATGACACATAGCTGAAAGTCACTTGAAAATTTTAAAATGTCAAGAGGAAGTGACTGTGCGAATTTCAGATTCCTACATTAATCACAGCAACTGCGGTGAGCGTCGAAAGTTGCCATTCTATCTCAATTGATCCTCTCCCTCTGGCCCTCAGAGTTCCGTCGTCATGGAAACTCACTGACACACCTGCAGCGGCCAGTCTACCAAGTGCAGAGACTTTGCTCACAATAAGTCCCATTGGATTATAATGGAGAACTTTGCCCCGAACAACGCTTCATATCTCCTGATCCCTAAATGGTAGAGACGTAATTTTTTCTGCGTTTAGTTCGTAACGGATAGGGGAAGAAGAAAAGCTATCGGTTTTTGCTGGAAAAAGTTTAATAAAGGCGTAAAAAATTATGATCTAAAGGGGTTTTTTAAGGAATTTGCAAAATCCTCTAAAAACAGTCCCGAACAAATCGCTCTAGCTGAAAAAGTATAAGAGATATCAAAACAATTATTTCACTGTGAGTATCAGCAGGCTTTTGAGGACTATGTTGCTCATTTTTATGTTTGTACAAAAATCGGTGTAGGCACAGCGACGATGTAAAAAAGTGGATCATGTGGAACAATGCAGCTCTAAAGCATTTTCAGGATTTTGCACATTCGCTACTCCCGAACAAATTGTTCCTGCGGAAAAACCGTAACAGTTATCCACAAAATTCCTTTTTTGTGAGTGCCAGAAGGGTTGGGACATTCATATGTGAAAGTCTCATGCCTGTACATCAAACGGTTTAGGAGTAGCGACGATGCGAAAACGTGTGATGTTTTGGATTTTCAGACGTCATTTTTCAAAACCGCTCCATAGGAAATGAATGGGGGAGGTTTCGGGTTTGTGTCGCTCTGAGGTGATTTGCGAAAAATCTATAAATGCTACACCAATGAGGGTTACATTTCCTGAATCCAGACAAAAATTCCTACGTTTTGATGTATAATTTATGTGGATAGGTTGAAAATTGAGCGAGTGAGAAGAAGTTGTTCGGAGAAGAAGAATTTGTTGAATTTCTAGAGTGCGCACTCTATAACTGCCTCCTTGACGACCATAGCAACGCATGTTATTTGCTGAATTTCTTGAAAAGCCAAAATTATTTTAAGGAGGTACTATATGAAAATGGTAAAAGATATGAAAAAGCTGAAATATACCATAATAGCTGAAAGATATCACTACATTTTAAAGTTGAATGGCGTTTCTAGCTGAAAGTAGGCTGAAGCAGTAAGCTGTCAAAAAGCAGCTGAAATGAGCGGAATTTTAGTGAATTACATTCATTTCCTATGGGAGAAAAAAAGCTGAAAATTTGCAGAAAAAGCTGAATATTTTAAAAAGTTGAAGAGTTAAAAGTACAAAAAGACATAGCCATCCATTCCAGAAGAAGCTGAATAGTTTAAAAGTTGAATGGTTGAAATCGGAGAAAAATTGTAGGAGGAGAAGCGAATCAAACTTTAAACAGTAAAAACGCATTAGGAAGAATAAACACTAAGAAGAAGAAGAATAAAGAATAAAGAGAAACAGGATCTCAAGAACTGTGAATGCCTACTGCATTCACAGTAACTAGAAAAATTTGCATTTCCTGCGAAAATGCACTGTGAATGCAGATAGCTGAATGATTAAGCAAAAGATGCAGAAGATCTTTGAAGAAGAGAAAAAATAGCTGAAAAGCATTGAAGAAGTTGAAAAAGTTGAAGAAGTTGAAAAAGTTGAAGAATTTGAAAGAGTTGAAGAATTTGAACATGAAAGAACAATAGCTGAATGATTAGAAGAAGAAAAAACTGAGGGAAAGGCACCAAACATTTCCTAACTCATTCTAAACACTGAATCGTTTAACAAAGCATAAGTAGAATTTCAAACTTGAATATACTGTTGCCATATGTGGGCCTGCATTTCTAGGGAGTATAAGGGGTTTCGCCCCCATTGAAAAGCATTGGATGTTTGACACCTCCTAACTTGGAGATGCTTTACGTGACGAGGCCCAAACTTATTGTGGAGCATTCTGTATAAAGGAGGTACAGACTCTGTAAAGCAGAAGTTTGTCCGAGCTTCCTAGAGCTACTTCCAATTAGCAACATGCTAACCATTAGCCGCTAACATGGTTGTGCTCAGGATCACCGGGTGATTGTACTCTGTCAGTTTGGTCCAAATCCTGTACTGGGAAGTGCCTCAAATAGGGGTGCCAATACTTAATGTCGCCAAACGTCACCAAAGTTCATGGGTCAGATTGGCCTCCTTTAGCAACTCAGCCTCACCACATCTGGGCCCAGAACTCAATATTTGACCAAAATGGTCAGTAGCGCCATTTCCCACAGGTGGGTGGTGCTGTATTGGCCAATTGGGTCGTGTCTGGGCATCATGCCAGGTCCTGTTGGAAGCAAAGGCCCAATAGGAAAGCATGTGAAATCCAAAATGGGACAGAAAAATGACACATAGCTGAAAGTCACTTGAAAATTTTAAAATGTCAAGAGGAAGTGACTGTGCGAATTTCAGATTCCTACATTAATCACAGCAACTGCGGTGAGCGTCGAAAGTTGCCATTCTATCTCAATTGATCCTCTCCCTCTGGCCCTCAGAGTTCCGTCGTCATGGAAACTCACTGACACACCTGCAGCGGCCAGTCTACCAAGTGCAGAGACTTTGCTCACAATAAGTCCCATTGGATTATAATGGAGAACTTTGCCCCGAACAACGCTTCATATCTCCTGATCCCTAAATGGTAGAGACGTAATTTTTTCTGCGTTTAGTTCGTAACGGATAGGGGAAGAAGAAAAGCTATCGGTTTTTGCTGGAAAAAGTTTAATAAAGGCGTAAAAAATTATGATCTAAAGGGGTTTTTTAAGGAATTTGCAAAATCCTCTAAAAACAGTCCCGAACAAATCGCTCTAGCTGAAAAAGTATAAGAGATATCAAAACAATTATTTCACTGTGAGTATCAGCAGGCTTTTGAGGACTATGTTGCTCATTTTTATGTTTGTACAAAAATCGGTGTAGGCACAGCGACGATGTAAAAAAGTGGATCATGTGGAACAATGCAGCTCTAAAGCATTTTCAGGATTTTGCACATTCGCTACTCCCGAACAAATTGTTCCTGCGGAAAAACCGTAACAGTTATCCACAAAATTCCTTTTTTGTGAGTGCCAGAAGGGTTGGGACATTCATATGTGAAAGTCTCATGCCTGTACATCAAACGGTTTAGGAGTAGCGACGATGTGAAAACATGTGATGTTTTGGATTTTCAGACGTCATTTTTCAAAACCGCTCCATAGGAAATGAATGGGGGAGGTTTCGGGTTTGTGTCGCTCTGAGGTGATTTGCGAAAAATCTATAAATGCTACACCAATGAGGGTTACATTTCCTGAATCCAGACAAAAATTCCTACGTTTTGATGTATAATTTATGTGGATAGGTTGAAAATTGAGCGAGTGAGAAGAAGTTGTTCGGAGAAGAAGAAATTGTTGAATTTCTAGAGTGCGCACTCTATAACTGCCTCCTTGACGACCATAGCAACGCATGTTATTTGCTGAATTTCTTGAAAAGCCAAAATTATTTTAAGGAGGTACTATATGAAAATGGTAAAAGATATGAAAAAGCTGAAATAGACCATAATAGCTGAAAGATATCACTACATTTTAAAAGTTGAATGGCGTTTCTAGCTGAAAGTAGGCTGAAGCAGTAAGCTGTCAAAAAGCAGCTGAAATGAGCGGAATTTTAGTGAATTACATTCATTTCCTATGGGAGAAAAAAAGCTGAAAATTTGCAGAAAAAGCTGAATATTTTAAAAAGTTGAAGAGTTAAAAGTACAAAAAGACATAGCCATCCATTCCAGAAGAAGCTGAATAGTTTAAAAGTTGAATGGTTGAAATCGGAGAAAAATTGTAGGAGGAGAAGCGAAGCAAACGTTTAAACAGTAAAAACGCATTAGGAAGAATAAACACTAATAATAAGAATAATAAAGAATAAAGAGAAACAGGATCTCAAGAACTGTGAATGCCTACTGCATTCACAGTAACTAGAAAAATTTGCATTTCCTGCGAAAATGCACTGTGAATGCAGATAGCTGAATGATTAAGCAAAAGATGCAGAAGATCTTTGAAGAAGAGAAAAAATAGCTGAAAAGCATTGAAGAAGTTGAAAAAGTTGAAGAAGTTGAAAAAGTTGAAGAATTTGAAAGAGTTGAAGAATTTGAACATGAAAGAACAATAGCTGAATGATTAGAAGAAGAAAAAACTGAGGGAAAGGCACCAAACATTTCCTAACTCATTCTAAACACTGAATCGTTTAACAAAGCATAAGTAGAATTTCAAACTTGAATATACTGTAGCCATATGTGGGCCTGCATTTCTAGGGAGTATAAGGGGTTTCGCCCCCATTGAAAAGCATTGGATGTTTGACACCTCCTAACTTGGAGATGCTTTACGTGACGAGGCCCAAACTTATTGTGGAGCATTCTGTATAAAGGAGGTACAGACTCTGTAAAGCAGAAGTTTGTCCGAGCTTCCTAGAGCTACTTCCAATTAGCAACATGCTAACCATTAGCCGCTAACATGGTTGTGCTCAGGATCACCGGGTGATTGTACTCTGTCAGTTTGGTCCAAATCCTGTACTGGGAAGTGCCTCAAATAGGGGTGCCAATACTTAATGTCGCCAAACGTCACCAAAGTTCATGGGTCAGATTGGCCTCCTTTAGCAACTCAGCCTCACCACATCTGGGCCCAGAACTCAATATTTGACCAAAATGGTCAGTAGCGCCATTTCCCACAGGTGGGTGGTGCTGTATTGGCCAATTGGGTCGTGTCTGGGCATCATGCCAGGTCCTGTTGGAAGCAAAGGCCCAATAGGAAAGCATGTGAAATCCAAAATGGGACAGAAAAATGACACATAGCTGAAAGTCACTTGAAAATTTTAAAATGTCAAGAGGAAGTGACTGTGCGAATTTCAGATTCCTACATTAATCACAGCAACTGCGGTGAGCGTCGAAAGTTGCCATTCTATCTCAATTGATCCTCTCCCTCTGGCCCTCAGAGTTCCGTCGTCATGGAAACTCACTGACACACCTGCAGCGGCCAGTCTACCCAAGTGCAGAGACTTTGCTCACAATAAGTCCCATTGGATTATAATGGAGAACTTTGCCCCGAACAACGCTTCATATCTCCTGATCCCTAAATGGTAGAGACGTAATTTTTTCTGCGTTTAGTTCGTAACGGATAGGGGAAGAAGAAAAGCTATCGTTTTTTGCTGGAAAAAGTTTAATAAAGGCGTAAAAAATTATGATCTAAAGGGGTTTTTTAAGGAATTTGCAAAATCCTCTAAAAACAGTCCCGAACAAATCGCTCTAGCTGAAAAAGTATAAGAGATATCAAAACAATTATTTCACTGTGAGTATCAGCAGGCTTTTGAGGACTATGTTGCTCATTTTTATGTTTGTACAAAAATCGGTGTAGGCACAGCGACGATGTAAAAAAGTGGATCATGTGGAACAATGCAGCTCTAAAGCATTTTCAGGATTTTGCACATTCGCTACTCCCGAACAAATTGTTCCTGCGGAAAAACCGTAACAGTTATCCACAAAATTCCTTTTTTGTGAGTGCCAGAAGGGTTGGGACATTCATATGTGAAAGTCTCATGCCTGTACATCAAACGGTTTAGGAGTAGCGACGATGCGAAAACGTGTGATGTTTTGGATTTTCAGACGTCATTTTTCAAAACCGCTCCATAGGAAATGAATGGGGGAGGTTTCGGGTTTGTGTCGCTCTGAGGTGATTTGCGAAAAATCTATAAATGCTACACCAATGAGGGTTACATTTCCTGAATCCAGACAAAAATTCCTACGTTTTGATGTATAATTTATGTGGATAGGTTGAAAATTGAGCGAGTGAGAAGAAGTTGTTCGGAGAAGAAGAATTTGTTGAATTTCTAGAGTGCGCACTCTATAACTGCCTCCTTGACGACCATAGCAACGCATGTTATTTGCTGAATTTCTTGAAAAGCCAAAATTATTTTAAGGAGGTACTATATGAAAATGGTAAAAGATATGAAAAAGCTGAAATAGACCATAATAGCTGAAAGATATCACTACATTTTAAAAGTTGAATGGCGTTTCTAGCTGAAAGTAGGCTGAAGCAGTAAGCTGTCAAAAAGCAGCTGAAATGAGCGGAATTTTAGTGAATTACATTCATTTCCTATGGGAGAAAAAAAGCTGAAAATTTGCAGAAAAAGCTGAATATTTTAAAAAGTTGAAGAGTTAAAAGTACAAAAAGACATAGCCATCCATTCCAGAAGAAGCTGAATAGTTTAAAAGTTGAATGGTTGAAATCGGAGAAAAATTGTAGGAGGAGAAGCGAAGCAAAGTTTAAACAGTAAAAACGCATTTGGAAGAATAAACAGGAATAATAATAATAACTAGAAAAATTTGCATTTCCTGCGAAAATGCACTGTGAATGCAGATAGCTGAATGATTAAGCAAAAGATGCAGAAGATCTTTGAAGAAGAGAAAAAATAGCTGAAAAGCATTGAAGAAGTTGAAAAAGTTGAAGAAGTTGAAAAAGTTGAAGAATTTGAAAGAGTTGAAGAATTTGAACATGAAAGAACAATAGCTGAATGATTAGAAGAAGAAAAAACTGAGGGAAAGGCACCAAACATTTCCTAACTCATTCTAAACACTGAATCGTTTAACAAAGCATAAGTAGAATTTCAAACTTGAATATACTGTTAGCCATATGTGGGCCTGCATTTCTAGGGAGTATAAGGGGTTTCGCCCCCATTGAAAAGCATTGGATGTTTGACACCTCCTAACTTGGAGATGCTTTACGTGACGAGGCCCAAACTTATTGTGGAGCATTCTGTATAAAGGAGGTACAGACTCTGTAAAGCAGAAGTTTGTCCGAGCTTCCTAGAGCTACTTCCAATTAGCAACATGCTAACCATTAGCCGCTAACATGGTTGTGCTCAGGATCACCGGGTGATTGTACTCTGTCAGTTTGGTCCAAATCCTGTACTGGGAAGTGCCTCAAATAGGGGTGCCAATACTTAATGTCGCCAAACGTCACCAAAGTTCATGGGTCAGATTGGCCTCCTTTAGCAACTCAGCCTCACCACATCTGGGCCCAGAACTCAATATTTGACCAAAATGGTCAGTAGCGCCATTTCCCACAGGTGGGTGGTGCTGTATTGGCCAATTGGGTCGTGTCTGGGCATCATGCCAGGTCCTGTTGGAAGCAAAGGCCCAATAGGAAAGCATGTGAAATCCAAAATGGGACAGAAAAATGACACATAGCTGAAAGTCACTTGAAAATTTTAAAATGTCAAGAGGAAGTGACTGTGCGAATTTCAGATTCCTACATTAATCACAGCAACTGCGGTGAGCGTCGAAAGTTGCCATTCTATCTCAATTGATCCTCTCCCTCTGGCCCTCAGAGTTCCGTCGTCATGGAAACTCACTGACACACCTGCAGCGGCCAGTCTACCAAGTGCAGAGACTTTGCTCACAATAAGTCCCATTGGATTATAATGGAGAACTTTGCCCCGAACAACGCTTCATATCTCCTGATCCCTAAATGGTAGAGACGTAATTTTTTCTGCGTTTAGTTCGTAACGGATAGGGGAAGAAGAAAAGCTATCGTTTTTTGCTGGAAAAAGTTTAATAAAGGCGTAAAAAATTATGATCTAAAGGGGTTTTTTAAGGAATTTGCAAAATCCTCTAAAAACAGTCCCGAACAAATCGCTCTAGCTGAAAAAGTATAAGAGATATCAAAACAATTATTTCACTGTGAGTATCAGCAGGCTTTTGAGGACTATGTTGCTCATTTTTATGTTTGTACAAAAATCGGTGTAGGCACAGCGACGATGTAAAAAAGTGGATCATGTGGGAACAATGCAGCTCTAAAGCATTTTCAGGATTTTGCACATTCGCTACTCCCGAACAAATTGTTCCTGCGGAAAAACCGTAACAGTTATCCACAAAATTCCTTTTTTGTGAGTGCCAGAAGGGTTGGGACATTCATATGTGAAAGTCTCATGCCTGTACATCAAACGGTTTAGGAGTAGCGACGATGCGAAAACGTGTGATGTTTTGGATTTTCAGACGTCATTTTTCAAAACCGCTCCATAGGAAATGAATGGGGGAGGTTTCGGGTTTGTGTCGCTCTGAGGTGATTTGCGAAAAATCTATAAATGCTACACCAATGAGGGTTACATTTCCTGAATCCAGACAAAAATTCCTACGTTTTGATGTATAATTTATGTGGATAGGTTGAAAATTGAGCGAGTGAGAAGAAGTTGTTCGGAGAAGAAGAATTTGTTGAATTTCTAGAGTGCGCACTCTATAACTGCCTCCTTGACGACCATAGCAACGCATGTTATTTGCTGAATTTCTTGAAAAGCCAAAATTATTTTAAGGAGGTACTATATGAAAATGGTAAAAGATATGAAAAAGCTGAAATAGACCATAATAGCTGAAAGATATCACTACATTTTAAAAGTTGAATGGCGTTTCTAGCTGAAAGTAGGCTGAAGCAGTAAGCTGTCAAAAAGCAGCTGAAATGAGCGGAATTTTAGTGAATTACATTCATTTCCTATGGGAGAAAAAAAGCTGAAAATTTGCAGAAAAAGCTGAATATTTTAAAAAGTTGAAGAGTTAAAAGTACAAAAAGACATAGCCATCCATTCCAGAAGAAGCTGAATAGTTTAAAAGTTGAATGGTTGAAATCGGAGAAAAATTGTAGGAGGAGAAGCGAAGCAAAGTTTAAACAGTAAAAACGCATTTGGAAGAATAAACAGGAATAATAATAAAGAACTAGAAAAATTTGCATTTCCTGCGAAAATGCACTGTGAATGCAGATAGCTGAATGATTAAGCAAAAGATGCAGAAGATCTTTGAAGAAGAGAAAAAATAGCTGAAAAGCATTGAAGAAGTTGAAAAAGTTGAAGTAGTTTAAAAAGTTGAAGAATTTGAAAGAGTTGAAGAATTTGAACATGAAAGAACAATAGCTGAATGATTAGAAGAAGAAAAAACTGAGGGAAAGGCACCAAACATTTCCTAACTCATTCTAAACACTGAATCGTTTAACAAAGCAGAAGTAGAATTTCAAACTTGAATATACTGTAGCCATATTGTGGGCCTGCATTTCTAGGGAGTATAAGGGGTTTCGCCCCCCATTGAAAAGCATTGGATGTTTGACACCTCCTAACTTGGAGATGCTTTACGTGACGAGGCCCAAACTTATTGTGGAGCATTCTGTATAAAGGAGGTACAGACTCTGTAAAGCAGAAGTTTGTCCGAGCTTCCTAGAGCTACTTCCAATTAGCAACATGCTAACCATTAGCCGCTAACATGGTTGTGCTCAGGATCATCGGGTGATTGTACTCTGTCAGTTTGGTCCAAATCCTGTACTGGGAAGTGCCTCAAATAGGGGTGCCAATACTTAATGTCGCCAAACGTCACCAAAGTTCATGGGTCAGATTGGCCTCCTTTAGCAACTCAGCCTCACCACATCTGGGCCCAGAACTCAATATTTGACCAAAATGGTCAGTAGCGCCATTTCCCACAGGTGGGTGGTGCTGTATTGGCCAATTGGGTCGTGTCTGGGCATCATGCCAGGTCCTGCTGGAAGCAAAGGCCCAATAGGAAAGCATGTGAAATCCAAAATTGGACTAGAAAAATGACACATACCTGAAAGTCACTTTAAATTTTTAAAATGTCAAGAGGAAGTGACTGTGCGAATTTCAGATTCCTACATTAATCACAGCAACTGCGGTGAGCGTCGAAAGTTGCCATTCTATCTCAATTGATCCTCTCCCTCTGGCCCTCAGAGTTCCGTCGTCATGGAAACTCACTGACACACCTGCAGCGGCCAGTCTACCGAAGTGCAGAGACTTTGCTCACAATAAGTCCCATTGGATTATAATGGAGAACTTTGCCCCGAACAACGCTTCATATCTCCTGATCCCTAAATGGTAGAGACGTAATTTTTTCTGCGTTTAGTTCGTAACGGATAGGGGAAGAAGAAAAGCTATCGGTTTTTGCTGGAAAAAGTTTAATAAAGGCGTAAAAAATTATGATCTAAAGGGTTTTTTTAAGGAATTTGCAAAATCCTCTAAAAACAGTCCCGAACAAATCGCTCTAGCTGAAAAAGTATAAGAGATATCAAAACAATTATTTCACTGTGAGTATCAGCAGGCTTTTGAGGACTATGTTGCTCATTTTTATGTTTGTACAAAAATCGGTGTAGGCACAGCAACGATGTAAAAAAGTGGATCATGTGGAAAAATGCAGCTCTAAAGCATTTTCAGGATTTTGCACATTCGCTACTCCCGAACAAATTGTTCCTGCGGAAAAACCGTAACAGTTATCCACAAAATTCCTTTTTTGTGAGTGCCAGAAGGGTTGGGACATTCATATGTGAAAGTCTCATGCCTGTACATCAAACGGTTTAGGAGTAGCGACGATGTAAAAACGTGTGATGTTTTGGATTTTCAGACGTCATTTTTCAAAACCGCTCCATAGGAAATGAATGGGGGAGGTTTCGGGTTTGTGTCGCTCTGAGGTGATTTGCGAAAAATCTATAAATGCTACACCAATGAGGGTTACATTTCCTGAATCCAGACAAAAATTCCTACGTTTTGATGTATAATTTATGTGGATAGGTTGAAAATTGAGCGAGTGAGAAGAAGTTGTTCGGAGAAGAAGAATTTGTTGAATTTCTAGAGTGCGCACTCTATAACTGCCTCCTTGACGACCATAGCAACGCATGTTATTTGCTGAATTTCTTGAAAAGCCAAAATTATTTTAAGGAGGTACTATATGAAAATGGTAAAAGATATGAAAAAGCTGAAATAGACCATAATAGCTGAAAGATATCACTACATTTTAAAAGTTGAATGGCGTTTCTAGCTGAAAGTAGGCTGAAGCAGTAAGCTGTCAAAAAGCAGCTGAAATGAGCGGAATTTTAGTGAATTACATTCATTTCCTATGGGAGAAAAAAAGCTGAAAATTTGCAGAAAAAGCTGAATATTTTAAAAAGTTGAAGAGTTAAAAGTACAAAAAGACATAGCCATCCATTCCAGAAGAAGCTGAATAGTTTAAAAGTTGAATGGTTGAAATCGGAGAAAAATTGTAGGAGGAGAAGCGAAGCAAAGTTTAAACAGTAAAAACGCATTTGGAAGAATAAACAGGAATAATAATAAAGAATAAAGAGAAACAGGATCTCAAGAACTGTGAATGCCTACTGCATTCACAGTAATAATAATAAAGAATAAAGAGAAACAGGATCTCAAGAACTGTGAATGCCTACTGCATTCACAGTAATAAAGAGAAACAGGATCTCAAGAACTGTGAATGCCTACTGCATTCACAGTAATAAAGAATAAAGAGAAACAGGATCTCAAGAACTGTGAATGCCTACTGCATTCACAGTAATAAAGAGAAACAGGATCTCAAGAACTGTGAATGCCTACTGCATTCACAGTAATAATAATAAAGAATAAAGAGAAACAGGATCTCAAGAACTGTGAATGCCTACTGAATTCACAGTAATAATAATAATAAAGAATAAAGAGAAACAGGATCTCAAGAACTGTGAATGCCTACTGCATTCACAGTAATAATAAAGAAAAACAGGAAAACATTCTCACTTGTTTTTCCGTTTTTCTTTATCAGTGAGAATGCTGTGTATAGCATTCTCACCGATAAAGAAAAACAGGAAACCAATAATCATCACCACCAACAGGATAAGAAACTGGTTCAGTAGTAAAGCAGGTTAAATTAACCTTGTGGTTTAGGTAAAGCATCTAATAGCAGAGAGTTGTAATTTTCTTAACTAAACGATACCTGCAGGAACGTCTGCTTACAGGGGGGGACAAACGCGTCAATTGTCCCAGGACAGGGGATATTAAATATTTTGTGTGAAAAATATTTAATATTAGAGTGACTAAGTATATATATATATATTTATATATATATATATATTTATATATATATATATATATATATATATATATATATATATATATATATATATATATATATATTAGTCTACTTCTAAGATTAGTCTTAAAAGTAAACAGGGTGTCTGCCTCACGGACCAAAACTGGGAGTTGGTTCCACAGGAGAGGAGCCTGATAGCTAAAGGATCTGCCTCCCATTCTACTTTTAGAGACTCTGGGAACCACCAGTAAACCTGCAGTCTGAGAGCAAAGTGCTCTGTTAGGAATATATGGGGTAATCAGAGCTCTGATATATGATGGAGCTTGATTATTAAGGGCTTTATACGTTAGAAGAAGAATTTTTAATTCTATTCTTGATTTAACAGGAAGCCTGTGAAGGGAAGCTAAAATTGGAGAAATATGATCCCTCTTGCTGATTTTCATCAAAACTCTTGCTGCAGCATTTTGGGTCAGCTGACGACTTTGAACTGCATTTTGTGGACTTCCTGATAGTAAAGAATTACAATAGTCCAGCCTTGAAGTAACAAATGCATGGACTAGTTTTTCAGCATCACTCCTGGACAGAATGTTTTAAATTTTGGCGATATTCCTGAGGTGAAAAACGGAAACTCTGGAAACCTGTTTAATATGGGAATTAAATGACATGTCTTGGTCGAAAATAACACCAAGATTTTTTACTTTATTACCAGAGGCCAAGTTAATGCCATCCAGATTAAGTGATTGGTTAAGAAGTTTATTTTTTGAGGACTCTGGTCCAAAGATTATAACTTCGGTCTTGTCAGAAATTAGATGCAGGAAATTTAAAGTCATCCAGCTTTTGATGTCATCAAGACATGACTGCAGTCGAAGTAATTGATTGAATTCATCAGGATTTATGGATAAATATAGCTGAGTATCATCAGCATAACAGTGGAAATTAATCCCATGCTGTCTGATAATTTTGCCGATCGGAAGCATAAATAGAATTGGTCCAAGGACTGAACCCTGTGGTACTCCACAGGTGACCCTAGAGTTTGAGGCAGATTTATTATTAACATGAACAAACTGGAATCTGTCCGACAGATAAGATTTAAACCAGTCTAATGCTTTCCTCTTAATCCCTACAGTATATTCAAGTCTTTGTAGGAGAATATTGTTGCATTTAGATCTAACAGGACAAGTACAGACACAAGTCCATTATCTGAGGCCATGAGAATATCATTAGTGACGTTCATGCTCGACTTGGACTTATTCAGTTCAAAGTCCTTCATAGGATTCATTATAGTAGAGCTAGACTCTGATTTATTCTACAGTCACATATACTCGTTGCCATATAGCTAAGGCAAATTTAACTCATGTTCTGGCCATGTAACAAACTGTGCAACTTCTGGTCCACAATTTTTCAGATTATATCTGAAGCTTTTGAAATAGGTGTCCAACCCAGTGCTGAATTGGCAATATTTGGAATTCCAGGGGAGGGTATATCACTAACACATGATTTTTAAAATGCACTGGCTTTTTCAACTCTCCTCCGCCGAAGAAGAATACTATTAGCGTGGAAATCAGAACACCCACCCAAGGCTTCTCTTTGGTTGAAAGATCTGTCCCTGTTCTTTAAGTTAGAGGTTCGGTCCAAATATTTTATAGAACTTGGTCCCCTCTATTATTTTATTTTGAGAGACTGGATGCCCTCCCTCAAGACTGAAAGTCACACAGGAGCTGGCTCTGCTGTGTGTGTGCCTGTGCCCCCGGCCCGGTGACCTCGGTGGTCCCTTGTGGTTTTGGCTGTTGACAGTGATTGTCAACCTGTACAGTTTTAAGTATCCATGTCCAGTGTTGGTTTGTGTGCCCATGCTTGTGTGGATGCTTGTTTACGTGCTGTCCACATTTTTTAGTTATGTCTCGGCCTTTTGGGTTTTCATGCTTGTGGTTTTTCAGCTGTAAAATTAATAAAAAAAGTTAAAACATTTTTTTAAAAAAAGTTTAAAATTTTCCATCTCACGTATAAAGCTTCATCATATATCAGAGATCTGATTACTTCATATGTTTCTAACAGAGCACTTCACTCTCAGACCGCAGCTATACTGGTGGTTCCTAGAGTCTCTCAAAGTAGAATGGGAGGCTGATCCTTTAGCTATCAGGCTCCTCTCCTGTGGAGCCAACAACTCCCAGTTTTGGTCCATGAGGATCTACTTTTAAGACTAAACTTTCCTCTTTAAAAAAGCTTAATGTTAGAGTGGCTTAGGTTACCCTGAGCTATCACTGTAGTTATGTTGCTATAGGCTTAGGCCTATAGCATCAGGGTCTATTTTTCTCACTCTGCTGAGATCTACTGTTCTCCAGTTTGCATTGTTGTTATTTCAACTTTTCAGTAATATAGAAGGAACTCCTGGATCTATGTGTGCTTCTATGCTTTTGTGTGTCTCTGCTCTGTCTTCTCTAACCCCCAATCGGTCGAGGCAGATGACTGTTCACACTGAGCCTGGTTCTGCTGGAGGTTTTCCTCTCTGTTAAAAGTGAGTTTTCCTCTCCATTGTCGCTCCATGCATGCTCAATATGAGAGATTGCTGAAAAGCCATCGACAATGCAAAAGGCTGTCCACTGTGGCTCTATGGTCTTTCATGAGGCGTGCTTATCAAGACTTGACGCAATCTACTGGGTTTCCTTAAATAGGACACGTTGTTAACAGGTGCTATATAAATAAAATGTATTTGAATTGTATTCACTTTGTTCATCAAAATGGAAGAGAAAATTAGTCAAACTAAGGTTAGAAAGCAACATAACATGAACTCACCCCAGTTTTTTGTGCCATAACTAACTGCGGACATGAAAAAACCAAGGGAAAACCAGACCTCTCACTCCGTTGCCCTGACAACCTGCCGACCAAGTTTTCTCTTCTCTCCTTTAACCCCTCCCTCCCGCACTCTGCTTTCCCTTTTCCAGACACAGCTGGTATGCAGCACTTCTAAGCTGGGTCTTGATAAAAAAACTGCAATAAATGTTTCAAACTTTTCAAAATCCACACCGAGAGGAGAGAATTGTGCACCTGTGAGAGAAGAGCTAAGCATGCATAGTAGCATACTCAAGAAGTTGTTTTGACGGATTTGTGGTTTCAGTAGGGACATTTAACCAAAATATAACTGTGTAATTATTTTTTGTTTCTGTGAAAATGTTCTGCAGGTGAAGGTTTTACACACAATCTAAAAATTGAGGTTTTTGGTACAAATAAATATTTAGTTTTACAAGTTAATTTTTCAGTTAAATTCAATTCAATAGGCTTGCTGTGCAACTTCTCACATTGTAATTCACAGATGTTTACAAACAAAATACAAGTACATGTCAATGTACCTTGGTACGGGTTTCAAATATTGCAACCTCTTTCATTTCATAACCTGGTAAAAAGAATTTCTCTAGCCCTCCATGTCATTTGTTTGAGCTGGTAGGGCCCCCATTCCTTCCATTGTTATGTAAGCTTTGGTCTCTGTCAGACTCCACACTGGCCATAACCACACCCACTACAGGGTGCCTGTTATAATGCTTAAAGCCACATTACTCACTGGGATTTTGTGAAAGGACACAGAACAAGGCCCTAACATGTCTCTGGAACAAATGTCCTCATATTCCTTGCATTTGTGTTTTTCTCTGCTACTTCTGTTTAAAGCGCAACAGCAGGGTCTTGCCGCTCGTCCGTTACTTGTGTTTCTTCTCGATGGTTTTCGCTATGACTACATTGACAACCTACACGAACTGCCAGGATTTCGCGAGGTTGTAGACAGAGGAGTGAAGGCGGACTACATGACTCCAGATTTCCCAAGTCTGTCATACCCAAATTACTACTCTTTAATGACAGGTAAGATGTCAAGCCATCTATCTTGTAATCTGTTCACAAACAGAATGACATCAGATCATAATATAAATGGATCATAATTATTTTTTACTGTATAGTTTAGGGGTGCTCACACTTTTTCAGCATGCAAGCTACTTATAAAACTACCAAGTCAAAATGATCTACCTACCCACGACAAAAATGCAAAACACATTATTATTTTCAAGTTTATTAAGGATTATTTCTATGTACAAAGTATGGTGATGTACCTTGCATAACTGAATAAGCTAATATTGCACAACACACCTAATAAGTATTTACATTTAGTTTACTTTGATGACTTGCACTAAATTGAATCAGCCAGGGATGCATGGTGCAGACAGTAGCTGCTGACAGCCAGCCTCAAGCACAAATGTTCATCAGTCATGGTGAAACGGTATTTGGACTTAATGATCTTCATGTATGAAAAGGCTGACTCACATAAATAAGTGAAGCCTAATAATGCAGTCAAGGAGGTAGCACATTTCCTCATGTTGGGGTACTTTTCCACTGTGAGTAAGTTCCAGAACTGTCCATGAGCTCTCGACATCAGCTCAATGTCAGTTTGTTGAGTCAAAATATCATCTTCCACTCCAGAAATTTCAAGTGAAACAGTGCTGCAATGCAGTGGCGGCTGGCCAGTAGGGGGCGCTCGGGCGTCGCCCCCTTTAAATTGTTTAGATAATAAATGATTTCTGAACTGCAAAGTACTTAGAAATGTATTTATTCATACTGTGTGTCCAATAGACATGTTAGAATTTATTAAAATAGTAAATACATAATTCTATTTAATTGCTCACATTGTGCACACTTCCTATCTTATGTGCAGGGCGCCGTTCTAATGAGAGTGAATGTAGGCACGTCAACTTGGGCAAGCACGTGATCTGAGGCTGACTTTTAATTGGTTATTTAAGGTTTTCCACAGGGCGCAGCACACCCATTCTGTTGTGTCATTACTGGTAGAGTGTCAGTACTGGCAAATTTTTTTTAAAACATTGTATGATTGGACAATCCCCGATTCGACTCATTAGCGCAGCTGCAGTTCATTAGGTTGATTCACGTTTACGTTTGCAAAGTGGAGTAGTTTCAAAATGAGAGAAAATTCTGTTTTGTCTTTACAAAAAAATGCTTTTACAAAGCGTTTACTTGAAGAAAAAAACAAGATAAAGGAGCTTGGACCGGATCGTCTTAATTTACAAATTCAGCAGCAGGCAAGTGATCTCTCCACTCCATGGTTGGACAAAGCAGTGTAGGTAGTAGTCAGCCAGTGAAGAAGCGTCGGACACTCGGTGTAGAAGACCATGAAAGGATTGCTGCAGACGTGAGTTGTTGTGGAAAATCACTGTTACACTGGTTTATAGTAATGTTATTTAATATATTAGGAAGATGTGTGTTGTAGTTAGAAATACCTTTAGTTGTGTCTATGCTGTGTAGGTATGTTGATATGTTTGTCAGCAAGATATTTTATTATTTAAGTTGTACTGAAATTTATGGGTAATGGGGAATAAAACATTTGGTTACTGATTTTGTATAATCTTGTCCCACAAAAATGCTGTAACACATTTCATAACACAGCCTTAAAAAATGGCAGCAAATGTTATTAAAATCAGGAAAACAATCTAGAAGAAGTCTTTTCAGAAACTGTCACGCTCTTGAAGATCCTCATCACCACACCCATAACCACAGCAGAAGCTGAAAGGTGCTTTTCAACTCTGAAAAGAATCAAGACTTTTCTGAGAAACTCAATGACTCAGGACAGGCTGAATGCATTGGCCATGTTGTCAATGGAGAAAAGACTAGACACAGAGATGACTGACTTTAACAAGAATATAATTGAGAAATTTGCTGGGCAGAAGGAAAGGAGGGCAAAATTCATGTTCAAATAGTGCTATTTTTTAAGATTTGTTTTGTTTGTTTTTCATTTGTTTGTGTGCGCCCCCCTCAGTTTTTTTAGCACCAGCCGCCACTGCTGCAATGTTTGATGCGAGTGAATCAACCTCAGCATCTTCCTGAAAAGGATAGCACAGGAATGTAGCGACTGGTTTGAGCAAAGAAAAGTCTTGAAAGCGTTTGTCAAACTCTGACAGACAATTGTTCATCTGCTCCATGTAGCATGCACTGTCAAGTTGCTCAAAGGCCTTCCCTTGACGCCAGGTTCTGGAATTTTGCCAAATCATGGCGCTGCAGCTTTGAGGCTAAATGTTGCATCTTTCGTTTGAAAGCGTTAACTGAGCTAACTGGTCACCGTTTTGTCTTTTCCTTGCAGCTCAAGGTTAAGATCATTCTACAAGTTGGCCAGATCAGTTAAAAAAGCCAAGTCAAACAGCCATTGACCATCATTTAGTTGCTCGTATTCTGCATGTCCAGATACAAGGAAAAACTCTTCAATCTCCGGACAGCAAATTTTAGCAACCAATTTTAGTACACATTTGTAAATCTTGGTACACATTTGCAAATCTCAGTACACATTAGTAGATCTGAATACAGATTTGTGGATTCTTTACACATTTGCAAACCGGATTACACACACAGGTTGTTTTACACATTTGCAGATTGTTGTACAGACACACAAATCTCCTCACACATTTACAGATTTATTTACACATTTTCAAATCCCACTGCGCACACACAAATCGAGATACAGACACACAACTCTCCACACACATTTGCAAATAATATTACAACAATATTGCCCCCATAGAATCAGCTCACTTTTATGTTCTTTAAACTGTTCTGCTTCTGGACTCCAATGAATTTTATCTGACATTGCCATAGGTGTTTCATAAATGAAAATGTGGAATCTTTTTTTCACTTTGTATTTGTTTACCGTTTTCAGATAGGACAGTGTCCTAAATAGCACATTTGTTTTTGCACCCTCTGCAGTTTGTCTTTGCTGAATTTGTTTTCTGTTTTTGCAAGATGTTTGAGGAGCTGCAGAGAGTCCTCTCTGAGAGTCCTCTCTGCAGCCTTGCTCTGTTTTAGACGCAATTAAGAGGTCATCCACGTACACCAAAATTTGACTGCCATTGTCTGGATTGAAATTCTCCAGGCATGTAAACATTGGTGTGTGAAAATAGTTGAGCTGTCAGCAAATCCCTGTGGTAGTCTGGTATAAGCGTACTTTTTCCCTTTGAATGTAAATGTAAACCAAAACTGTGAGTCTGGATGAACAGTGTAACGCTTTGGGTTATGTGGAAGGGAGGAGAGGAGGCGGCAGGTTCGATGGTCAAAAACTCACAACCACACTGGTACTGGGAATTCTATTGTTGTTATTTAATAAACACTCTCTTCACCAACCTTACGAAGCCCGGTTGAACGGCTGCTATATTATCAAACATGAAATGAGACAGAGTCCAAACAACCCTTAACGTCACCAAAATTCGGCAGCTAACATGACCGTCTCAGTTTATGTGTGCATATATAATTTCTCCCGCGTTCTCTACAGAGAAAAACAGTGGCACATACTTATGACGTCATTAGCGATACTAGATTATCTTAAAGAGACATTATACAATTACGGCTGTTACAACAGGAACAGGGATAAATGCATTACTTAAATCAATAATAGTGAAAACCTTGTTGTCAGGGTCTAACGTGTTTAGCAACGTATGTGGGTCCCGGTACATTAGGACCGTGAGTTTGAACTGCTTCATTAACAGCTCGCAAATCTTGAATCATTCTCCAATTTCTTCCATCAGATTTCTGGACTGGAAAAATAGGAGTGTTGCAGGGTGAATCTGAATACGGCCTAATTACTCCTGCTTCTACCAGATTTTGTACAACAGGTTATATGCCCTCCTGTGCTTCCGGTTTTAAAGGGTACTGTTTTATGCACGGCCTGTACTGTGATCTCGGGGTTATCTTTACAGAGGCGACCGTTGTTAGTAGTCCTACATCCGTGGGACCCATGGCCCATAACGCTGTGGATATTTTGCTAAGATCAATTTCATCAGATTCAGATAGAAAAATGGAGTCTGGTCTTTTTCTCGGATTGACTATTATTTTATTGATGCTAAACTAATTTCTAAAGTACTGTCTGTTAATTATCACCCTATTGTTATTTCTGACCACACCCCTCTTTCTTTAGATATTCAATTTTATTTACAACCCAGGTACTCCACACCTTGAAGGTTCAATACATTACTCCTTTCAGATGATAACTTTACAGAATTCATTGCAACCAAAATTGATGGTTATATTTACACTAATCAGAATGATATGGAACCAGTTTCCCCTTCACTGATGTGGGAATCACTAAAAGCATATTTTCGGGGACAAATCATTTCTTACTCTGCCCACTTGAATATGTCCCGTAAGGCCAAATTACATTAACTCTGTATTAATATCACCAAATTGGACCAACAACTTGCTTCACGCCCCTCTGCCAGCTTACTTAAACAACGTGTTGACTTACACACTGAATGTGATCTCATTACCACTAGTGATGCAGAGTGACTTCTCTTACGATCACGCTCCACATATTATGAACATGGCGATAAGGCAAGCATGCACCTAGCTCACCAACTTCGTCGCCAGGCAGCCTTGTGTATAATTCCTCAGATAAAAGATTCATCTGGCTCATTGCATAAGGATCCCACTGCCATCAATTCTGTTTTTCATTCATTTTATTCCTCTTTATATGAGTCAGAGTCTCCACCAGACACCACTGAAATGAATTAATTCCTAGATTGTCTAAATTTTTCTATGATAAGTTCTGAGGCTGCTAAGAAACTTGACTTACCATTAACGGTGGAAGAAAATCACATGTGCTGTGAGAAGCATGCAAAATAACAAAGCTTCTGGCCCTGATGGATTTTCTGTGGAATTCTTTAAGAGATTCCAGGATAAACTGTCCCCTTTACTGCATGCTGTTTATAAGGAATCATTAGAACATGGCAACTCTCCCTCCCACTTTAAGTCTCCTCTTGAAAAAAGATAAGGATCCAAATCTCTGTAGATCATATAGACCTCTCTCATTAATACATATAGATGTCAAGATCCTTGCAAAAGCTTTGGCCTCCCACCTGGAAAACATTGTACAGACTATTGTCTCATACTAGCAAACTGGGTTTGGGCAAAAGGGGGCAAAAGGGGAGACAGTTATTCTTTAATGTCCGCATGCTCCTAAATATTATTTACTCTAAAACTACCACAACAACACCCGAAGTAGTAATTTCAATTGACCCTGAAAAAGCATTGAACGGGGTTGAATGGGACTATTTATTTACTGTACTAAAAAAATTTGGACAGGGCAATGGGTTCATTTCGTGGATATGCCTACTCTATGCATCTCCACAAGCAAATATCTCCATTAATGGCATCCAGTCTAGTTTTTTCACTCTATCCCTTGGCACCAGACAAGGCTGTCGCCTTTCTCCTTTATTGTTTGCACTAGCGATAGAGCCCTTGTCAATTTTTTTGAGATCCTCCTCGACTTTTACTGGGATTTCACATTTGGGCACAGAATTTAAGTTGTCACTTTATGCTGATAATTTATTGTTGTATCTCTCAGATCCTGTTCTTTCCATTCCCACAATTTTATCTGTTTTCTGGAGATTCAGCTCATTCTCTGGCTACAAAGTGAATATCTCTAAAAGTGAATGCTACCTTATTAACGCTTCAGCCTTACAGCTTACACAGTTAGATATCCCTTTTAATTTAAACCTGACTGGCTTTAGGTATCTCGGGATCAACATTACCAGAACATTAAATTCTCTTTTTTCAGCTAATTTCTCGCCTTTATTGTCTAAAATTAAAATAGACCTACAAAGATGGAGAAGTCTACCACTCTTGTTAATAGGAAGAATTAATGCAGTTAAAATGAACATTTTGCCCAAATTTCTGTTTTTGTTTCATTGTCTCCCACTTTTCCTGCCAAAGCAGTTTTTTAAAACAATTGATCAGACTATGTCTGACTTCCTATGCTGTGGAAAGGCTCCCAGGATCCGCAAATCCACACTTCAGAGATGTAAATTCAATGGTGGACTGGCACTTCCAAATTTTCAATTCTATTATTAGGCGGCACACATTAAAGAAATCTCATTCTGGCTCAAATTTATGAATCTGCCATGGTGCAACTTGGAGGCACAGTCATGTGGTTCATCATCCTTATCTGCCCTACTTACTTCCTCTACCCCATCAAACCTCCTGGCTATACAAATAATCAAGTGGTTCTTTCCACACTTAAAATTTGGTATCAATTTAGGAGGCACTTCAAATTTAAGTCAGTATCCACTTTAATTCCTATACTAAAGAATCATTTATTTCAACCTTTATTTACAGATCCAACTTTCCGCATAGCATAATAAAGGCCTGAAGTGTTTTAAAGACTTCTACAAAGATGGTATTTTTCGCAGCTTTGCAAATACTTTCAAATTAGACACTGCGCTAAAATGTTTTGACTGCTCTCCAATTATTGAAGTTAGGGATGCCTGGGACAAGGAACTGGACTTAAACTTGGAGGATGACTGGTGGGACACTGCTCTTAAAACAATTTATACAAGCTCATTCTGCGCCCATCTTACACATACTGTTTAAAGTACTGTTTAAACTCCATTTTTCTAAAACTCGACTGTCACAAATTTATCCCAGTATCGCAGACAAATGTGACAAATGTCATGCCTCACCCTGCAATTTATTCCATATGTTCTGTTTTTGTCCACTACTTTTTTGCTTCAGGTTGAATTACTTTGATACCATGTCAGAAATACTTTCTGTGGTCATAAAAATCTCCCCCCACATTGCCATATTTGGGCTCCCAGAGTTCCATAACCGGTTTACCCCTCACCAACTAGATATTTTGGCATTTACCTCATTACTGGCCAGACGGCGTCTTCTTTTGCACTGGAACTCGACTAAAGCCCCTTCTAGTACACAGTGGCTCAATGACACCATGTCTTTTCTGAAGCTGGAAAAGATCCAATATTCAGTGAAAGGTAATTCTGATACATTTTATGACAAATGGCTTCACTTTCTTACATTCTTCCGCTCTCTTCAGTCCCTTCCTTCTGATTGACCCCTCCCTCGCCCCTTTTTTGGTCTTTTCTTTTCATCTTTCCTTTATTTATACTTAATTATAGCTTAATAAGATCTTTGGTTATTTAGTTGTTACTATTAGGATGTTCATTATTTCATTTATTATTTTCTTTCAGTTGCGTGGTGTACTGTTCATACCACTTAATTAACAAAAACACCCTGGGAAGTTGATTGTATGCTTTGTTTTCAACTCTTCGAGATGCACAGTATCTTTATGGTGCCAATATATACATATTGTTAATTACTATGATGCCCAATGGGAAAAGGATGCACACATCTCTATTGTAATGTGCATTACTTCCTAATAAAAATATGAAAAAAAAAGAAAAAAGATCATGAACTTGAGGCTTGGAATCAAATAGAACCTTGAGGATTGTTGGTACAGAGCTGTGCTAGGGCTGTAAAACCACCCTGTTGTCTCTGGGTCAGTCTGGAGCCTGTTTCCCTCCGTTGAGCTTGACTAAATTTAAAAAGGGAAAGGTGTGGCACCTGGGGTAGTTTGTACATTTGTTCTACAGATTGTGGCAATAAAACTATTGCTGCAGTGAATGAGATTCCATCTGTGTACATATTTTTAGTAATTAAGACCGCTATCTTTTCTCTGAAAAACTGTTTAGCATACTGCAGATCTGGACTTTGGCACACATTCATTGTGACATGCAAATTAGCGAGTGGAGCTTCATCTATGGGATGTGTTAAAGTGGCTCTAGCTTCATGCACAAGTTTACTTTTCTCAGGAATTTGTTGCATAAAAGGTAAATGTAACGCATAGAAAACTGGGAGTTGTTGAGTTAATGCATAAATATTATCCACCCGTACAGCTTTCATTCCCCCTTCAGTGGGGAATATAGCAATGCCTAATTTTTAATTAAATTTATAATTAAATCTCATCCCAAAAGGTTTATGGGGCAGTTTGGTGACATTACTATTTGTGCATGGCATTTCCTTCCCGTTTGCAGGTCTTTTACTTCTATGGGTCTTGACATCCATTCTCTGGTTGTTTGGTCATTTGCTGACTTAACAAAAATTGGTGTTTTTGACTGTTTAAGACCTGTGTTATCTTTTACACATGTTATGCAAGCTCCTGAGTCACAGAGAAATGTGACATGTTTTCCTTCCATTGATAAAACAATGTAGGGTTTTTCTTTCAACGCATTTAAGAGTTCCCAGGCAGAATACACATTTACAGTTCCTGTCAAATGGTTTTGTTTTTCTCCCTCTAAAGCTTGTCACACCTGGTTGTGAGGTCCACCTCTGTGTCCTCTACCTCTTTGATGAGAATGTTGTGTCAGATTGGGGCACGCCCTAGACCAGAGATCTGGGGCCCGGCATATCCAACACCCTTCATCTGATTTTCGTGGTCTCTGTTGGAAACCTCCACCTCGGCCTTGAGAACCACCCCAGCCTCCTCTGACACCTCATTGGAATCCGCTTCCTCGAGGTGGTCTGGAGTTTTAAAACTCATACACTTCCTGTGGTTCAGGGGTTGGATCTACCCAAAAAACTTGTACACCCCCATCGGGCGGCCCACCTTCCTTTTTAGCGTGCTTTTCTGCGTGTCTAGTGTGCTCTATCATGGTAGCAACTTTTGATCTTCTTAATGTTATGAGGTGTTTCTTCACCCATGCTGAAATGTGGGGGTGAAATCCTCCTAATTACATATTTTTTTATTGTTGCTCTTGCATCAAAAGGTATGCCACTGTGGAATCTGCATTCCTTTTCAAACCTGGTTTTGAATTCATCTACATCCTCCCTTGTTTTTTGTTTAATAGACACCAAATGTCCATAGTCAGCTCTTCTGTTGAAAACCGTATGTGCTGTCTCCATCAGTGCATTCCACTGAACCAGCCGGTCTCCTGCCATGGGGAACTGGTGTGGAAATGCAGTACCATTCTTATCTCTACCTGTATAGTTAGGGTTCCAAGCCCGCGGTGCAGAAAGAATGGGCTATGCAACGCATAGCCGTTCGTCTGCACTGTGTGCAGAGAACCCTATTGTTTTTCGTCTGATTTTCCATTATTTATTAGGGTTCCGAGCCCGCAGCGCAGGCGAACGGCTATGTCGTTCGTCTGCACTGTGTGCATAGAACCCTATTGTTTTTCGTCTGTTTTTAAATTATTAGGGTTCCAAGTCCGCAGCGCAGGCAAATGGCTATGCCATTAGTCTGCTCTGTGAGCAGAGAACACTATTGTTTTTCGTCTGTTTTTCCCATTATTTATTATTATTATTAGGGTTCCAAGCCCGCAGTGCAGGCGAACGACTATGCCGGTCGTCTGCTCTGTGAGCAGAGAAATTCAGACCCCTCAACAACTAGGGGGCGCTATAACAAAGGACAATGCGTTTTGGCCTATAACCACCAAACTACTGGTCCCACACTCAAAAACTTCACATCACTTTGTTTATTGGATGATTCTGCAAAATAAAGGGAATTGGCACACCCTTTGTTTCCCAGCTAGTTTTCGCGCTACATGGCTACAAAGCTTAAACCTTTCTAGTTAAACTCCTCCTACATATTTTGTGCAATCCGCGCAAAACTCCATATATAACCATGTAATGGACAAATAAAAAAAGTTAACGCTGCGGATTTTTGAATTTTGACTTTTTCGAAAAGTAACGCTAAAATAAGTGATTGTTAGCTAGCTAGCTCTAAATGTAATTGCTGATTATTCTAAAACCATAATAGATTTTGACATGTCCTATATAACACATAGTCCAAATAAGATTTTGCACATGTGACCCACGTTTGAGAAACATCCATCAATAGGGGGCGCTGTGATGTCAAGAAATCTACTACGCAAGAATGGCTTATCCGATTTTTACAAAACCTTTTTCATCCCCTTCCAGTAATAGCCCTTAACTAAAGTCTTAAATATGGTAATGATTGAAACAAGTGGGCGGGGCCTATTTCCAAAAGTGTGAAAAAAAACTTTAAAACTTCAAAAAATTACTAAAAATCAATTTTGTGGTGTAACAAGCTCGGATTTTCAGGATGTATTCCTTGAATAAGGTGCAACAATTCTCTCACTGCATGTATTCCAGTTTTTGAAAGTGCCACACTCTGTTTTTTTCAAAGTTTGTAAAATGGAGAAATCAATGTATTTTCCACCAATATTGGTCTATCCCAATAAAAATGGCCTCTATCTGTAAAGCACAGCCAGAATAAACATGTCTTTCAGTTTGGTAAAAATCCAGGCGATTTTGACCAATTTACAAGATTTTAAAAATTAATGATACAAGATTATAAAGTTTAATATTTTTTTTCTCTGAATCCATTTTTTTAATGACCATCAAAAAAATCGTGTGGTTACATAAAACACTCTTGGACATTCATGAATTTTTTTAGAATTTTAGAGCAAACCGTTGATTTTTAACAAATTTATGAAATTTGTGATCAGTTCACAGCTCTCATCATCCAGAGCTCTGCCATCCAGAACTGTGAACAGGGCGGCCATTATGCCCATATTTGGGCACATCACCGGAAGTGACATCACATCCCATGTTTTTTCTAAGCGGAGCAGTGACTTGAAATGGGAGGATAGCTTTTAGAGTTTTGAGAAGAACACATAATTTAAAAAATTTAATTGAATATAAAAAAGATCAAGCAGAAGCAAGGAAAGTTATTTAGAAGGCAAAGAAGACAAAATGGAGAGATTTTTGTTATTCAATAGGCAGAACAACTTCTATAGCTGAGGTATGGGGAATGATTAAGAAAATGAAGGGAAATAGATCAGAGAGAACATATCCAGCCCTAAAACATGAAGAAGGAACAGCATTAACAAATGAATAAAAAGTAGAAGTAATGGCAAGAACATTTGCAAAGATCCATTGTTCAGATATGGATCAGACTTATTCGAAAAGTAACGCTATAATATAAATGGATAGATAGATAGATAGATAGACTTAGAGAGAATTAGAAAACTTTATTTGTCATTTTGTATGCACAGAGTGCGTACAGAACGAAATTCTGTTGCATACAGCTTGTAAATTGCAGTAAAATAAATTACAGTATAAGGTGCAGCAGTGATTTGAAGTAAACAATTGAAATGCAAACAAATCAGGAGAAGTCACAGTGTACAGGTGTGTACTTTTAAAAAAACATTTGTATATGCAGAATTGATTGTGCAGAGGGCAATTTGTGCAAGAATACAGCTTGTAAATTACAGTCAATTTAAATTACAGTATAAGGTGCAGCAGTGATTTAAAAGTAAACAATTGAAGTGTAAACAATGCATGAGAAAGTCACAGTGTACAGGTAAGTATTTTTAAAACCATTTGTATGTACTGAATTGATTGTGCAAAGGGCATTTGTGCGAGAATGCATTTAGAAACTGAGAGTTCGACAGCATTTGTAATGCTAGTTGGAGATGCAATGATGCAAAATGAGCAAATATGCGAATGTTGTGCAAAGTTTATGGGTTATAGTTATAGATAGCAGTGACATGCATTCAGGGGAGGCAATCATGGAAAGAAAGAAAACATAGAATAATGATAACAATATATATTGTGATTCACTTAGTCATTTGTAATAATAATTGTTTTTTTAATCTAATTTCCTTATTTTTTTTATCATATTCTCTTTAAAATCGAAGACTTTTGGCTATTTTTAACGTAAATCCTTGGTGGTGCTTGATAGTGAAGCGCCACCAAGCCAGCGATCTTGGCCTCCCCTGGGATTGCGCAATCCCATGTTAACTGCGCTGACTTCCATTCCGTGAATGCATCTTCCTGTCTCTAGATCATAAATTCAATTGTTCAAACACTGATGAACTGATTTTCCACAATTTAATATATGTGGATTACGAATTGTGTTTTGGTCATTAAACTATGTGTTTTCGTGTGCTGCTGGGCGATCATAAAAGCCAAAGAGCTGGTTGTAGGTGAGGCCGGCAATTCCTTGGCCTCTAGGCAGGGGGCGCTCAAGGGGCACCGCTCTGATCCCCAATTAGTAGAGTCAAAGCAAGTTATGGATGTGTTATTAGCGAGTTTTGCTAAACAAGTAAAGCACTAAAAAGACTCTAAACATACAGCTGGAACAGGACTGATGAAGGAAGGCTTTCCTCCCTGGCAGTGAGCTCCACTGAGACTGAGAAACTTTTAAAACTGAAGAAGATAAAAAGAACTTTTACCGGAAAGTGACCGATATTTTTGTTCACAAAGAGCGCAGCTGGACTTCATTTCTAAGTAGAGGTAAGGCAGCGATAATTATTCATGTTTTGTTTTTGTAATGAAATGTGCGTAATGTAGGTTAGTTTTTGAATGTGTTACAAATGTAGAAATCCATCATAACTCATAAACTGCTACCAATCAAATGACAAATAATTTAGTTTTATTTATTTTTTTAACAAATAATCAATATTTTTTCCATGTCTCTTGGTTAATTGATTTGGCTCAACCAGTCTCCTTCAGCACTTTGAGTCTACTCTGTAGAGTGTATATATTTGTAAATCTGACTAATGATGTCAGTGCTTCACCAGCTATGAACCCTACCGCACGTCACTGATAGATAGATATATCTATCAACATCTGCATACCTTGATTCAAATGAAACGATTTTAGACTTATTTAACACTACAAGCTACAAGGATAAGAAGAGAATATCTTGGTTGAACTTGGAATAAAAAGGTATAAGTTACGGGAAACATGTAATTCATATATTATGAGTTGTCATGAAAAGGAGTAATAGCATTAATGGTTTAAAGGGTCACTGTAAATGAAGAACATTCATTATTAATATATATATATATATATATATATATATATATATATATATATATATATATATATATATATATGGGGAACAGTTCATGGTGGGGGTTTGAGGGTCTCTGTTGATGCTATGGGCTGGGGACATGCAGCGCTGGGATGAAATGTCCTTAATGGAGGAAAGAGGAGCCCCTATGATCCCTTCTGCTGTCCCCACCACTCTCCTCATTTTCCACCAGTCGGAACCTGGTATGTATGTATGTATATATATATATATATATATATATATATATATATATATATATATATATATATATATATATATATATTTACACTAATGCTTTAATGTGGCGTTGTATGGAATACATTTAAAAATTCCAGCAGAGGACAGGATTTGATCATGGATGGATCTCTACAAACACACACACATATCTATCTATCCATCCATCCATCCATCCATTTTTTGACCCGCTTAATTCCTCATGGGGTTGCGGGGCTGCTGGTGCCTATCTCCAGCATATATATATATATATATATATATATATATATATATATATATATATATATATATATATATATATATATATATATATATATATATATTAGGGCTGGGCAAGTTAACGCGTTAATTTCGCGTTAATTCATTAGACTATTAACGGCGATATTTATTTTATCGCGCATTAACGCATGTTGCTCACATGCTTTCAGTCAGTGTCAGTCAGCAGGCACGCTGACTGCAGCGCGCTGTCACGGCAGCACTCTCCCGCTCCCCCTCCCCTCTCGTACATGGCTCAGCGGCGCCAGCCAATCAGCACGCAGGCTCAGCCTGGCCCGCCCACTCAGCTCTCACACAAACTTAACAAACAAACAGCTGAGAGAGACCGCAGCAGCGAAAAAACATGAACTGGGGAAGTAGCACCGTTTGGCTTTATTTTAATACCGTAAATGAAATCAAGCTGTATGTTTTGTAAAAAGCCGGTTCATTTCAGTGGAAACACAACAAATTTATCTAAGCACGTGAAAAAACATGAAAACGTCGAGCCCCAGAAACGGAGAGAGGAGACGAAACTTCTCTCACTGCCGCGACAGACCCACAGACGTCTCTGACTGAGGCGTTTCAGTCCTCCAGGGAACATCCAGGTAGATCAGTGGATGGATGGATGGATGGATGGATGTTACTGGAGCCCACACATAACATGTAATTAAGACCTTAAAGGAACCCAGTACATATATTAAAAAGTGTTATTTAAGATAAGATAACATTAGCTAATCCTTTTTTTATCCCACGACGGGGAAATTTATAGGATTAAAGCAACAGGCAGGTGCACACAACACAGACAAAATTACATAAGGATTGAAAAATATAAGAGGTGGATTAGCGAAAAAACACTGAACATAACATTATTATTATTATTATTATTATTATTTAATTGTAATAATAAAATAAAAAACACAAAACCCAAAAGGTCAACAGTTTCATGATACATCAAGCTTAGGGACTGGCTAATATACAGCAGGTCAAAAAAGGCCATATTTTGGCTGCAGTGCTTGCTGTTCTCTTATGAAGAAAAGATCAACTAGTGCACTAAATTCAATAGATGGGTTGAAAATATCCAGTATAAAATAAGTGCTACAAATGTTACAACACTTTTGTTCATATGGCAGCAGAACATTAAAATAAAAGTGCTCTTTACACTACTTTTGAATTCATTCTTGGAGTTTGTAAATACAATGCGATTAATCGCGATTAATCAGGGCGATTAATCGCGATTAAATATTTTAATCGTTGCCCAGCCCTAATATATATATATATATATATATATATGGATATATATAGATATAGATATATAGATAGATATAGATATATATAATATAGGATCACTCTTAACAGACTGTTCCTTCAGAGCCGAATCTGCGTGGAGGTCAACTAACTGCAAGCTAACTGACTCAGAAGTAAATTTATGGTTAAGCACTACAATACAAATATACAGTCAGTTTATCAACATCCCACTGTTAATTCTCCTAGTTCAAACATACTTCATGTAAATTAAAATTATGACTGTTCATTAATATCAAACTAAACAATAGACATTTTAAACCTCGTTTACATCTTAGTTAAATAGCATGAGGCTGTACATGTGTAAATTCCTACGTTGAGCGAGGTACTTGAACCCATCACACACGCAGTATTTGATCCAGTCCGACATTTCTCTGTGTTCAGCGCTGGGTTTCGTCCATACAATGGATGATGGAGAGTATTGGATGTAGAAGGATTTCATGCTCTTTGGTAAGGTGATAACTGTACAAAGACTTGGAAGAGGATTAAAAAAACCTATGCTGTAATTTGTTAAATTACAGGTCATAGTTTCATAATTAAAAAGGATTTTATATTTTTGTTTTACATGGGTGAAAGATGATTCTGGTGTTTTGAGTTGGGAAAAAAATTCAAAGTGCATGTAAAACATCGCAATGTTAATGTGAGGAATGAAGAAAAAACAATGCTGTAAAAAATTGATAAAGTGAGTTTATTTAGCTGAATGCAATAATAATATTATCGTGTGCAGGCTAGGTTTTTTGTTGTTGCTGATCAAAAAGCTGGATCAGACTACTGGATAAGATTCCATGGATTCTCTCTGAAAGGACATGGCGAGCCTGTGCCCCAAGCAGAACTGAACCTCCACTGACATTCTTCTCACTGACGTGAACTTGCCAGTGGTAACCAAAACACGAACCACTGAACAAAGAAAAGAAAAAAACAACTGAACTCGCAACATAATTTGATTTGACTGACGCATGAAAAATATTATATACAGTCACAGATGGTGTTGGGGTAGCTGGGGCTGAGTTCTTCCTGAAGTCCACAACCATCTCCACTATTTTTACAGGGTTGAGCTCTAAGTTGATCTCCCTGCACCAGGTCACCAGATGGTCACCCTCCCACCTGTAGGCGGACTCGTCACCATCAGAGATAAATCCCATGAGAGTGGTGTCGTGCGCAAACTTTAGAAGCTTGACAACCGTTGTTTTCCACCAGTCGAAAGGTGCTGCCGCCTCCACACCACACAGAGAGACAGTTGGTCAGAATGCTCTCTATGGTACTTTTGTAGAAGGTTGTGAGAATGTGCGGGGACAGTTGGGCTCTCCTCATCCTCCGCAGGAAGTACAAGCGCTTCTGTGCCCTCCTCACCAGATTTGGTGTTCACAGAGCAGGTGAGGTTGTCTGTGATGTGCACCCTGAGGAATTTGGTGCTGCTAACCACCTCCACAGCTGAGCTGTTGATGAGTTTGTGTCATCTGCGAACTTCATGATGTGATTGGGGGTGAACCTGGGGGTGCAGTCGTGTGTCATCAGAGTAAACAACAGGGGGCTGCGGACGCAGCCCTAAGGGGAGCTCGTGCTGAGGGTGATGACATCAGAGGTGGACTGTCAGGCCCGGACTGACAGTGGTCAGGAGGTGAGGAAGTGTTGAGGGGTGTGCTGAAGCCCAGATGTTCCAGTTTTTCCACCAGATGCTGTGGGATGAGGGTGTTGAACGTTAAAGTCCAGGAACATGCTCAAAGGGGGCGCGGCGTAGGTGGGCTTGGATGAGGGTGTTGAATGCTGAAGTCCAGGAACATGCTCAAAGGGGGCGGTGCGTGGGCTTGGAACCCGTTAATAACTGCTTGCAGTTCTAGTTATTATTACGGGGAAAAAATTCTCTGCTAAAACGCGTTGGGCGGCGAAAGTGGATTTGTAACAAACCTATTGAATCAGGTATCTAAGTACAGAATGTGCACCGCTACTCAAACCCAGAAATTCAGACCCCTCAACAACTAGGGGGCGCTATAACAAAGGACAATGCATTTTGGCCTGTAACCACGAAACTACTGGTCCCACACTCAAAAACTTGACATAACTTTGTTTATTGGATGTTTCTGCATTATAAAGGTAATTGGCACACCTTTCGTTTCCCAGCTAGTTTCACGCTACATGGCTACAAAGGTTGAACCTTTCTTGTTAAACTCCTCCTACATTTTTTGTGCAATCTGCGCAAAACTCCATATATAACCGTGTAATGGACAAATTAAAGAAATGTTGAGGGCGGATTTTTTAATTTTGTCTTTTTCGAAAAGTAATGCTAAAATAAGTGATTGTTAGCTAGCTAGCTCTAAATGTAATTGCTGATTCTTCTAAAACCATTTCAGATTTTAACATGTCCTTCATAACCCATACTCCAAATAAGATTTTGCACACATGTCCGGCGTTTAAAGATCGTCCATCACTAGGGGGCGCTGTGATGTCAAGAAATCTACTACGCAAAAATGGCTGATCGGATTTTTACAAAACCTTCTTCATCCCCTTCTAGTCATAGCCCTGAACTAAAGTAATAAATATGGTAATGTTTGAAACAAGTAGGCGGGGCCTATTTCCAAAAGTGTGAAAAAACCTTGAAAACAATAAAAATTCACCTAAAATCAATGTTTTTTTGTAACAAGCTCAGATTTTCAGGATGTATTCCTTGAATAAGGTGTAACAATTCTCTCACTGCATGTATGGAAGTTTTGGAAAGTGCCGCACTCTGTTTTTTTTAAAGTTTGTAAAATTAAGAAATCTATGTATTTTCCATAAATATTGGTCAATGCCAATAAAAATGGCCTCTTATTGTAAAGCACATGCAGACTATACATGGATTTCAGTTTGGTAATAATCCAGGCGATTTTTACCTATTTGCAAGACATTGAAAATTACATGTACAAGACTATAAAGTTTAATTTTTTTCTCTAAAATTTCTTTGTCAATGGCTTAGAAAAAAATTAAGTGCTTAGAGAAACCACTCTTGGACATCCCTGAATATTTTCAGAATTTTAGAGCAAACCATTGATTTTTAAGGATTACTTTTATTATTTATTTGATATAAACATTTTGTAAAGATGGCGCTTTGCGGCCATCTAGCAGCAAATATTTTCTATGCACAATACTTGTCTGGAATAAATCAATTGGTTTCCAATGAATCAATTGCTTTGAGAAAATGATATCAGGGACAGCATAACACTGCTGTTGTATGATCTTCATCTAACAACCCAGACCTTTTGAAAGACCTTTTAAATTATGATATGGGCTACAAGTTTTTGAAACCAATTACCTGTATTTTGGCAAGGTGTTCAGAAGGACTTGATGGCCATGGTGAGAACTCTTGGAATTCCCACATTCTTTATGTCATTTTGTTCTGCTGATTTACGCTGGCCTCAATTTATGGAAGCATTTAAGTTTGCAGATAAGGTTGGTGACCCATATTACCAACCTTTTTGGCAGGGGGACACTTGAGTTTAACTGTTTTTTTTTTCAGTATCACTACAGTGGTGTTGTGAAGTATCTGATAAGTCAGATCAGATGCGGTGTCCAGTCAATAACTGTTATCCTACAAGGATATGATTTAAATTTAAAGATTAATTTGTATTGTGGTTTGACTGCTTTATTTTTAACCCTACTACCTAACACAAAATCAATATCATTCAGCTAATATAGTAATTCCAATTTGTAAAGGTGAAATAAAACCAGTAATTAAGAAAAGGATTAGAGCAAAATGGCAGAAACCGTGGGAAGAAGAAAGAACCGAAAGATGGTTTTATAATATTCAAAGAAAAGTAGGCTTAATGAGAAAAACATCAAGGAATAGAAAGGAGGAAATAGTAATGTCAAGATTACGCTTTGGTCATACAGGTTTAAATAGCACATTATTTAAAATGGGGAACCATGCTACAGGAAAGTGTGATTTTTGTTTTGAAGAAGAAACAGTTCAGCACGTTAAATTATTTTGCAGTAAATATGTTATTGAGAGGAATGAATTGATAAATAGATTACAAAACAGTGAATTAAACTTAAACATAAAATACCTTTTAGACATGGACACTAAATCAGAGGGTTATTCTTTATTAGATTTCTTAAAAATATTAATTTGATAAAGAGGATTTAGTTTTTTATGTTTGTAGTAATAGTAGTAGGATATTAGATTAGGTCAATCCTGATCCACACTCCATTTCAGTTGGTGGCGGTAATGAACCAAAAGTTGTTTGCCAACCGCCATAAAACACAAGAAGAAGAAGACTTTTTTCACTTTTAACAAAACTTTATTAACAAAAAAGTTTAAACAGTTAAACAATTTAGTTAAAAACAAGTGTCATTTACTTAAATTACTTATATAACAGGCTTTTTAAATTGAAGTTTAAAAAGCCTGTTATATTAAAAGGCACTTCACATAAAATCTTTTTAAAGCCCCACAACTGCATAAAATCCTCCATGTTCTGCGCGGAGCCAAACATAGTCAAGATTTGCAGGGCTACTTTTTTCAGAGCTGAGAAAGCTAAATCAGGAACTATTTGGACTCAAAAAGTGGAAGGATCACTCCTAACAGACTGTTCCTTCAGGGTCAAATCTGCTTGGAGGTCAACTAACTGCATCTGTAAATGCCCAGCATTTACCCACTTGAAGTGCTGTGTAACTTCCATTGAGAAGGTCCTGACATCTGTGATGAGATATGGGTTTTTAATGAACACAGTAAGCTGCTGACCAACACTGAAGTTGTCAAAACGATTGATGAAGTTTACAATGAGCTTCTCAATAAAGTCAACAAAAGAAGATACATCTTGCTGTCCCTCAACCTGTTCTTGCACTGCCGGGAAGTGGAAACAGTCTTCCTGGAGATCTTCCTTGAAAATCTCAAGTTTCCTTTGAAAGGCACGGACAGCTGTCATTCGTTCACAAATTGAATTGTCTCCGCCCTGTAGCTTCAAGTTCAGTTCATTTAGATGTAAAGTAATGTCAACCAAAAAGGCCACATTGTCTTGCTGTTTCTCATTTTCTAACATAAACTAACAGCTGAGCATTGTCACACATGTCAGTGGACTCATCCACGGCTAAGTCTTGGGGCCATTTTCATTGCTTCGTCAAGCTGGGATAGCACAACCTGAGTTAAAACTTCACATTTCTTTGTAGCAGTTGATGCAGACATGGGGATTTCCTTTATTTTCTCACAAAGTTAAAGATTAGGCTGTTGTCTCTCACCAGCCCACCAGCTGCTCCACCTCCTCTCTGTAGTCCTGGTCGCTGTCATCTCTGATCAGGCCCACCACCGTTGTGTAGTCTGCAAACTTCACGATGTGATTGGTGGTGAACCTGGGGACACAGTCATGTGTCATCAGAGTGCACAGCAGAGGGCTCAGGACGCAGCCCTGAGGGGAGCCCGTGCTGAGGGTGATGACATCAGAGGTGTTCTGTCCGAGCCGGACCGACAGAGGTCAGGAGGTGAGGGAGTCTAGCAGCCAGTTGCGAAGGGGTGTGCTGAAGCCCAGATGTTCAAGTTTTTCCACCAGATGCTGTTGGATGATGGTGTTGAACGCTGAACTAAAGTCCAGGAACATGCTCAAGGAGGCGGGCCGTGGGTGGGCTTGGAACCCGTTAATAACTGCTTGCAGTTCTAGATTCCTCTTATTTTTCCCCAATGTTTTCTTGTAGAAGACTGTAACGCTTGGCCAAATTCATGTCTATTTAACCCATAAGAATTGTAAATGCCTTCCATATCACCAATCTAGAATTTTGGGTTGCCGTTTGGCGAGGTTACTCCTTCCACCGCTTTTCTGGCTTCTTCTCATGACCAGGGATGGAAAATACGAGTAGTCCGCGTTTGGCCATCCTGTCCAGTTTTCGTGTTTGCCACTTCTACCAGTGGGTACATTCCCTTTGCATGGTCTGGATGGTCTGTTTTTCCTAGGTTATATACATCTGGGTATAAATCAGGCGTATTATACGGTGGCAGTTCTTCAGTAACTGCCAAAGTTGCCGTGACTGGAGTAGTTGTCTGGCGGGTTCTAATTTTGTTTAGGGCTCAAGATTGTGGGAGACCAAACAGAGGCTGCGGGAGAGTTTCCCACTAGACCCGGCACTGCAGCCGCCGGTCCACCCCCTCCTACTGGTTGTGGCTGTCTTCCTCTACTCGGTGTTTAATCATCCTCCGGACGGACGAACGTAACATTAGTTCCGGTAATTTTGTTTTTCGTGATGGCCTACTGTCTACCTTACGCCTGTGTTAACCAGCACTGCACCATTTCATGCTCCTTTATTTCTGTTTTTTCTTTCCTGTTTTTGAACTACTGCTTGTTTCTTACCGATATACATTTTTTCCACTGATCTACTTTCAACGTACAATCTACTTTATATTTTTCCTTCCATTTCTGCAAGTATTTTTAATTACTTGGATCAATTTGATACATGCACGTCTCATCTCCTCTGGGATCACCATTTTTACTTTGTTCTGAAATAAATTAAAATGATCACATTTATATTTTTCTAACACAGCCTCTCCTACCTTTCTACTAATACTGCTTTCTTTTCGCTCATTTTGAGCCCTCTACATTTCAGCCAACGTTTAAGCTGTTCTACACTGGGTTACTTGATTGAAGTAGATTAAAATGAAGCTCCTGGGACGTTGTCATCTTCCAAAATGATTAGTATTGCGGTTGTTGCCAATGTAATTTGCGCTCTTGCTGTCCGACCAACCGGGAAACCGGGCTGTCTCAGGGAAAATGTGACGACATTTGAAAAAAGCCCTGTTAAGTAGCTTTCTAATGCAAATATGAAAAAAAAAATGTGTTTTCTGTTTTTAAGGAAAATAAAGCACTCTGTTTGATCAGTACTACTCCATAAAAAATATCAGTCCTACAAAAATGTGGTGAGAAAGTTTATCATTAATTCACTTAAAATGTTGAAAACAGCCAGCAAACATTTTTGCAGATATTCCCCACAAACCTAGTAATTATCTATCTATCTATCTATCTATATATACATATATATATATATATATATATACATATATATATATATATATATATATATATATATATATATATATATATATATATATATATATATATATATATATATATATACACACACACACACACACTTTTCAGCCACGACAAATTGATCCCGTCATGAAACGGGGCGGTGGAGACATTGCAGCCAGACAAGCGCATGCTGATTCTAAGGCAGTTTATTAAAGGACAGGTATTGGATCGGAATGGAAGTGAAAGGCAGGCAGAATAATAAATGTAATAAACAAAGTCCGTATTCCAGAAACCAGTCCAGGGTCAAACCAGGTGATCAGATGTGCTGGATACTCCAGAGCAGAATCCGGGCGCAGAGTCGGGGAACAGATCCAAGGTCGAAAACGGACAGGATTAATAAACAGACAGGGGTTAGGCAAGCTCAGCAAATCCAGAAACAGAACCAGGTCAGGTAAAACTGCAAGCACACAGATCAGGCAGGAAAAACAGGTAATACAGGGAACAGGCTGGCTCAGAAAATCCGGAGGCTAAATTGGGTCTGATCAACAGGTTAACAAGAAACAGAACACTGGACTAGACTAACCAATTGGCCCGAAATAATCTGGCAAAGAACGGAGGAGTGAGGCAGGTATAAATAGGGGAGAGAGCAGGTGAACAGTCGAGTGCTGATTACAATTGACAGGTGGAGCTGATAAGGGGACAGGTGGTGACAATAAATGGACTGAGCTCATTGGTTAATGTCTGGTGAGTGAGAAGAGAGCTTAGTTGGCTGAAAACTGATTGGTGAAATGAACTGATGAACTGAATAACTAAAGCAAAATGCAAACTAAAACAGAAATGTGAATCGTGACAGACCCAGTCTGCGAGAAATCAAAGACTGTCTGGCTGACTAATTGTAGCAGGAATGTTTTTTTTTTCCACTACAGTTCCACGATGATACCAGCCTCTCACTGGAGTTCTAGTGTTCCAGACAACTCCAAAAACAGATTGAAATTCAGGTCATAATTTTGATGAACTCACTGCACAAATATAGTTTGGAGGTGTACTTTCTAAACTAAAAAAATCTTAAAACTACTTTTTGTGATAAATTAATGGTATAAAATCAAAAGGTTTGTAAACTCATTTCCTTACCGCTCTTTACTCTTTAACCCAGCCCATTGAACAAATCCCAAGGCTTGTTGAAAAGTCCTAATCTTAGACCAATACTTTTTTCCAGTGAAACTAAAGCCCTGGGATTCTGAATCCCCCTTGTAAATTTGTATGTGTGCTGAGCTTTTCACGTGTACGGAAAAGAGCCTACTGTTTTACATAAATGTTTCAAATTCAGCTTATTTCCATATTGTGTCAAATTAAAACAAATTTAATCTCAATGCAAGACAAACACAGTGATTTCTTTCCAGAAATATATAGTACAATCCAAAACAGTCCAAAACACACATATATGATTTAAGCCATCCATTTGGAAAGGCCCAATAGCGTTTTGATACAAAATTTACCCAAAAAAATTCACTTTTACGTTCATGAGTAAAAATATGAAAGACTTTTCAGATTTCCCCAGGATTTTTAAAGTGACAGAGTTCTGTGGAAATTATGATATTCTGTCACTAGGTGGAGTAAGGAGGTATGTGTATGTTAAGATATTTTTCTAGGATGAACCCGGACACAGAACACACACACAGAGCAAGTTCTTAGGAGTGAGTTTATTGAATAGAGTGGAAGATGAATGATGATGGAACCCAGAGTCTTACAGCAGACGGAGGTGAAGGGTGCAGAAGCTGGCCGGCAGGAGGCGTGTTGAAAGACTGACCGGGAGGAACTCTGGAGCTGAAGACTTGAGACCAGCACGGAGCATCTGAGCAGAGGACTTGAGACCAGAACACCAGAACCGAGGACTTGAGACCAGAACATCAGAACTGAGGACTTGCATAGGAACAGAGCTGAGCAGAGTCTTTGGCAGAGACTTGAACAAGAACAAAGCTGTAGGAAAGTCTATTGGCTGACTGGAACAAAGAAACAAAGTTGAAGTAAGTCTTCTGGCTGACTGGAACAAAAAACTGAGCTGACAAAGGATTCTGGCAGAGACTGAGCGGGAGTGAACACTATGGACCGGCGACGGGAACACAACTGAGGTGAGTTTATAAAGGGAGCCTGACAGGTGACGGGAATAAAGACTAATTAGTGTCCAGGCAGGTGTGACTAATAGCTGAGTGAGGGAGAGCTGAGTGAACTGCAAAATAACAAGAAAGAAGCCAGACAAAACTTAAACCATGACACTAACCCCCCTCAAGGCCAGACACTGGATGGCCTAGAACCTCTTACCCTGGGTGGGTGGAGGGGGTCCCAGGATGGCGGGGAAGAGTCAAACAAAAAAAAACAGAACACAGGGGAACCAAAAGCCTAGGAGAAACACTGGGGAACCAAAGAAACTAGAGAAAACGGGGAACCAAAAGGTCAAGAACACAAAGGAACCAAAGGGGGTAGAGAACACTAGGGAACCAAAGGGGCTAGAGAACACTAGGGAACCAAAGGGGCTAGAGAACACTGGGAAACCAGGGGTCAAAAGGCACAGATGAACCAAAGAGGCTAGAAAACTCTGGGGAACCGAAAGTCCAGAGAATTCTGGGGAACAGGCGAAAGGAAACACCAGGGAGACAAGACAGGCGTGCGCCAACGCCAGGGGGGAAGAACGGACGTACGGAAATGCCAGAGGGAAGGAACGGGCGCACGACAGCGCCAAAGGGAAGGAACGGGCGCACGACAGCGCCAAAGGGAAGGAACGGGCGCACGACAGCGCCAAAGGGAAGGAACGGGCGCACGACAGCGCCAAAGGGAAGGAACGGGCGTACTTAACGCCAAAGGGAAGGAACGGGCGTACTTAACGCCAAAGGGAAGGAACGGGCGCACCACAGCACCAGAGGGAAAGAACAGGCGTACGACAACGCCAGAGGGAAGAACGGGCGCACCACAGCACCAGAGGGAAAGAACAGGCGTACGACAACGCCAGAGGGAAGAACGGGCGTACGACAACGCCAGAGGGAAGAACGGGCGCACCACAGCACCAGAGGGAAGAACAGGCGTACGACAACGCCAGAGGGAAGAACAGGCGTACGACAACGCCAGAGGGAAGAACAGGCGTACGACAACGCCAGAGGGAAGAACAGGCGTACGACAACGCCAGAGGGAAGAACAGGCATACGACAACGCCAGAGGGAAGAACAGGCGTACTGAAAACACCAGGGCTCAACAACACACGCTGGAGCATGACTGGCGTACAGAAGCGCCAGGGGAAACCCGCCGAGGCGTGAGGGAAACGCCGGGGCATGGGGAAGAGAACGCTGGGACGTGAGGGAAACGCCGGGGCGCGAGAAAAGAGAACGCCGGGGCGCGAGGGAAACGGCAGGGAACAAGAACGGAGGGCGTACAAACACGCCGGGGAACTGAGAACAGAGGGCGTCTAAACACGCCGAGAAACCAAGAAAAAACGTAAACGCCAGGAACTAGAGGGTGAGCTAGGCAGCAACAGGCCAGGCGCGCCAGAGGGCACAGACAACGACTTATAAGCACCGGAGGGCTCTGGCGGCGACCTGCGTGTGCTGGGCAGCAACAGGCCGGGCGCGCCAGAGGGCTCAGCCGGTGACTTTGGAAAGCCGGAGTGCTCTGGCGGCGCCTAAACACGTGAACAACAAGAACTAAGAGGGCTAGGTGAATAGAACAGAGACACTAGGGGAAGTCAAAACAAAATAAAAACTACTGAAGGCTAGAAGGAACTATACTAACCTAAACAGGGCAAAAACAAAACAAAGAAAACAGGAGAAGTAAAGCGTAGGGACCTTGAAAGCACAGGGACCTTTAAGAGCGCAGGGACCTTTAAGAGCGCTGGAACCCATACGGCGCAGGAACCCGCACACAGACACTAGGGGGGTAAAACAAACAAAAACTTAATAAAAACAAATACAGAACTAAGACTAGAACTACAAAACTTGACAGACTACAGGGCTAGACAAGAACTACAGGGTCAAGACAGGAACTACAGGGTCAAGACAGGAACTACAGGGCTAAAACTAGAACTAGGATAGGAACTACAGGGTCTAAAGCCAGATCTACGGGTCTAAAACTGAAAAATCAAAACAAGACTGGTAAACTAGGAAAGGAACCAAACCCTAAAGCAAAACTATGAAACAAAGCAGAACAGGGAGATGAGGGCAGGTACAGCTAAACTGATGAAAAACTAGATAACTAAAGCTAGAAATAAGAACACAAAGCAAAACAGGAAGTCCAAGGTAAAAACTGGAACTCAAAAACAAAACTCGGAAGACTAAAAGCTAACCTAGGACAATAGAACCGAGCTGGAAAAACAAAAGCTAAATAAAAACTCAAATACTCAAAAGTAAGAAAACCCCAAAATAACCCTAAAACACCAAAAAATCCTAAGTAAACCAAAACTAGGGTTGAGCCTAAACAAATGAACAGAAGGCGGAAACAATTCTTCTAAAACAGTAAAAAAAATATACAAAAGCAAGACTAGAAACTAAAGCAGAACTAGAACACAACAAAACCAAACCTAAAAAAACTCTAAGAAATCTAAGGAGCACTGAAAAACTAAGGAACGTTAAGTAACTCAAAACAGAAGGACCCAAAAAATAACTCAAAACAGAAACAAGAAGGCGCTGGGCAGCAAAGTCTTAATATGCTGGGCAGCGGCAAAAGTTAACGCTGGGCAGCGATGATGAAGAGCGCCGTCCTTTAATGCTGAGCAGCATGGGAGGCGGACTTTGCGGAAGGCAATCCAGGAAAACAGAGTCAGAGGTGGGGCGCTGCGGATGCGACCCCGGCAGACGAACCAGAAGCGTGGCGTCGCAACTCAGCGACCATAGCGAGACGAAACAGAGGCGAGGCGTCGCCGCACTGCGACCCAGGCTAGATGAACCGGAGGTGGGGTGCTGCCACACTCGACCCAGGCGAGACGAAACAGAGGCGAGGCGTCGCCGCACGGCGACCCAGGCGAACCGGAGGCGGGACAGATCCTACCAGCTTCTGCACCAGGCTCTGTGCGTGCTCGGGTTCATCCCTTGGCCGGTCCTTAATGTTAAGATATTTTTCTAGGATGAACCCGGACACAGAACGCACACACAGAGCAAGTTCTTAGGAGTGAGTTTATTGAATAGAGTGGAAGATGAATGATGATGGAACCCAGAGTCTTACAGCAGACGGAGGTGAAGGGTGCAGAAGCTGGCCGGCAGGAGGCGTGTTGAAAGACTGACCGGGAGGAACTCTGGAGCCAAAGACTTGAGACCAGAACATCAGAGCCAAGGACTTGAGACCAGAACACCAGAACCGAGGACTTCAGACCAGAACATCAGAACCGAGGACTTCAGACCAGAACATCAGAACCGAGGACTTGAGACTAGAACATCAGAACCGAGCTGAGCAGAGTCTTTGGCAGAGACTTGAACAAAAACAAAGCTGTAGGAAAGTCTATTGGCTGACTGGAACAAAAAACAAAGTTGAAGTAAGTCTTCTGGCTGACTGGAACATAAAACTGAGCTGACAAAGGATTCTGGCAGAGACTGAGCGGGAGTGAACACTATGGACCGGCGACGAGAACACAACTGAGGTGAGTTTATAAAGGGAGCCTGACAGGTGACGGGAATAAAGACTAATTAGTGTCCAGACAGGTGTGACTAGGCTGAAGTTGATGTAAACTTATTGAAGAAAGGGAGACAGTTAGGAAAAAGAGAGGTGGAAAGTTATTTAAAAAAAGAATATTCAGAATATATACAAATTTATACTGATGCTTCCAAAACATTAAATGATAAAGTAGGTATAGCATTTGTAATTCCAGACTTAAATATAATGAGGAATAAAAGAATAACAGATAAATTGGCAGTGTATACAGGTGAATTAATGGCTATCTTAATGGCTTTAGAATGGATTGAGGAAACAAGAGAGAGGGAGGTTTTAATTTGTTCAGATTCAAGTAGTGCATTAATAAGTATTCTAGAATTTCATTCAGAATCAAGGCAAGATATTATATTGGATGTTTTTCACTCAATTTTTAGGATTAGAAATGGTGGTTCTAATGTTAAATCAGTTTGGACTTCTGCTCACATTGGTATTATAGGTAATGAGTTAGCTGATAGTTTTGCAAAGAGTGCTGTAAAAAAGGATCTTGTTGAGTTAAATATTAAAATAAGTAAAAATGAGGTAAAGAATATTATTAAAAGGTATTTCAAGAAGAAATGGCAAGTTCAATCTGAAAAACTCACAGAGAAAGAAATGGCAATTAGAAGGATTTTATTGATACAATATTTTAAGTCTTTGGCGCTCAGACCTCGGCAGGAACATTAATGCTGAATTATACTTTAATATGCATAAGTAGATGTATGAGAACAGGTATGTTCCCCCGGGTCTGAAACTGGTGGTGGAGTGGAGATAGAAGAAGTTTGTTCAGTCCATATGGTGATCTGTTTAAGATAGATGTCCAACTTGATAAACACAGGTTGCATGAACTGTCCATGATGAGCAAGCTTGAAGCGACTGTGGAGAGGAAAAACTCCCCTTTGGGAAGAAACCTCTGGCAGAACCGGGCCCAACATGGTGGTCTTCTGCCGGACCAATAACAGGCGACTGAAGGGAGAAAACACTCTGATGGGTTGAGGATGGAGGAACGTCTTGGAAGCTAGATGAACTCAGCTACGATGGTGGAGAAGGGGTTGGGGGTGGGTTGAATCGGACATCTGATTCGAAATCCAACATGCAATCCGTTTGCGCTTGCTGGTTAGCAGGCTGAGACGAGGATTTGAAGTTGCTTTTAAGATGAGCGTGGGATGCTGATTGGCTTCATGGAGGTGCGGTTCGTAGCTGATTGGCTCACATCAGAGGCGTATCGGACTCTGATTGAATGGAGGCAGGCGATGAGTTTCTTCAATTGAACTTGCGCCTTCAGCTTCATAACAGTGGGATAAAGGAGGGAATGCCTGGTTTTATTATAGTATTCAAAAAAAGGTTGGAGAATTAAGAAAATGTAATAGAATTAAAAAAGAAGAAGATATTATATCTAGGATAAGATTCGGACATACAGGATTAAATAGTACTCTTAAAATAATTAATAAGCATAATACAGGGTGTTGTGATTGTGGCAAATTAGAAACAGTCCAACATATTTTTTTAGAATGTAATAAATATACTCAAGAAAGAGAGATGTTGCGTAGAGAGTTAGGCAGAAATAAAAATAAATTAGACATAAGGGAATTGTTTCAGAGATCATCTGGGGATGTAGTTTTTGGGAGTATTTTTAATTTTCTAAGAAGAACGGGTATTTTAGAGAGGATATAATAGGTTGTCTGATCCATACTCCATTCTGGAAGGTGGCGGTAATGCACCTATAAGTTGTTTGCCAACCGCCATTAAAAAAAACAGAAGAAGAAGAAGACAGGTGTGACTAATAGCTGAGCAAGGGAGAGCTGAGTGAACTGCTAAATAACAAGAAAGAAGCCAGACAAAACTTAAACCATGACAGTGTAGAAATGTATTCATTTTAATTTTGTAAGATATTTTAAACAACAAAACGACTCCTCAAAACCTCATCTATGCAGTCAATTCATCAAGATTGTCAGCCTATTTGAATCTGCTTTCACAGTTTCGGAGCAGTAGAGGTTCACTGAGGAATTCTGAGATTTCCCACAACCTGTTGTTTATTTATTATGTAGGACAATTTCTTTATTTCAAAGAAATAAGCATACAATTAAATGCACAATAAATACAGCAAATATATACATTTAAGCAGTGATTGACATAAATGTATATATCTCTTTTAAATGCCATCTTTATTTACTTTTGAAATAATTACCTCATTTATTATCTATTGTAATTCTCAACTTTATTTATTAATTACTTATTTTTAAAATGTATTTACTTCTGTGTATGTATAAAATTTATTTATTTCTGTCCAAAAAAGAGATTCTCCTGAGTACATATCCTGGAATTTTCAGGGATAGATTTTTTTTTGTCCTGTCTGGCAATGTGGCAAAAACAATTGTTGTCTTAATGCCAAAAAGAGCCCAACAGATTTTACTTTCACAAGTGGAGCAGTACGGCTTTTGCTATAGGGCTCTGCTTGATTTATACATGCAAATAGTTTTATTATAATTCATGCAGGGAGTATGTTGTTATGTTATATGGACACTACAATGAGAAAGTAGAAGAGGAAAAGAAAAACAAGAAAAGAACAAAAGGAGAAAAGGTGAAAGAAAGAGAAGATAAAAGGGAGAGAATGATAAAACGTCTTCAGTCTGCTTCATCACCTGCAAAGAGAGATGTAAAAAGAACAGCAGAACCAACGGATATAGTTTTACAGATACAATAAAGCGACACAATGTTAGGAAATTGGAGAGAAAATGGCGCTCTACACACCAAGAGGAATCCTACCTATCTGGAAAGACAGTCTTTTGTTATATAAGAAGATCCTTCGCAGAGTTAGAGCAGCATATTTTTCATCATTAACTGAGGAGAATAAAAATAATCCTAGATTTCTCTTCAGTACAGTTGCCAAACTTATTCAGAGTTGCAGCTCCGTAGATCCATCCATTCCCTTAGCTCTTAGCAGTAATGACTTTATGGGATTCTTCTTAAATAAAATTGATGCCATTAAAAATAAAATAATTGTAATCCTCCCAAACATGATTACCTCATCCTCAGTAAGTGATGTAGATCTGGAGGAATCTTTAGAACCTGTGCAGTGTTTGAACTGCTTAGAAGCAGTAGAGCTTTCTGAGCTTTCTAAAATTTTTGCTTCATCTAAACCAGATGCTCATTTGCTCATTTTGCTGTGATATCACCAAGACCTGCTGCGCTAGGATAGCACAGCCAAACGACTTATCCCCGCAGAATTTGGATTCCCTTGCAGAGAGGTGTCTGTTTTGTAGAATAAATCATCCGCCGATGAGTTATTGATCTGGAAAGCCGAATCTGAAACCACCGAAAAACATTTCAGATCCCAAATGTACAGCGTTCTAATTCTTCCAGTCTATTAGCAGCTTCCCGTAAGAGGTCGGACACTGAACGTCTGCCTGCTGAGTTTGAAATTACTGAACAAAGCTTTAGTGTGGGGAAAAGCCATGTAGATTTGACTGATGCAGTAAAATGCTAACCAACCAATGGGAAGAAGTTGAGCCCTTAAGACACAGCCCCTCCTCATTTGCATAATGAGGCAGAAATGCATACAGAAATGTAAAAAGGACAGGCAGAAATGTAAAAACGAGAGACAGAAATGTAAAAAGGACAGTCAGAAATGTAAAAACGGCAAACAGAAATGTAAAAAGGACAGACAGAAATGTAAAAACGAGAAACAGAAATGTAAAAAGGACAGACAGAAATGTAAAAAAGACAAACAGAAATGTAAAAAGGACAGGCAGAAATAAATAGCATCGGAGAAATAAATAGGGCAAAAAAATACAAAGAAAGAATAAAACAGACAAAAATATTATAACATGCACATAAATAAATACTTAAAAAAATAAGTAATTAATAAATAAAGTGGCTAATTAAAGGAGATATATACATTTTGTCTCACAGTATAATTTATTTTCTACCTACATTTATTTGTTTATTATATTTTTGGTGGCACATAATTGTATGCATATTTATTTATTGAGCATTTATTTATTTCTGTATTTATTTTTAATTATGGAAGACTTGGTCCTCCATACACCTGAAGCTTAATCTGATAATTAAAACACAGCGCCCCTCTTGGACAATATAGGAACTGCATATTTTCAATTAAACGAAGTACATGTTTTTTTCAATAATTGTTTTATCATTCTCTTCCTTTTATCTCCTCTTTCTTTCACCTTTTGTTTATTTTCTTCTTGTTCTTCCTTTCCTCTCCTACTTTCCCATTGTAGTGTCCATATCATTTGAGATATTCCCCACATGAATCATAATAAAACTATTCACATTCATAAATCAAGCGGAGCACTATGGCAAAAGCAGTACTGCTCCACTTGTGAAAATCAAATCTGATGAGCTCTTTTTGGCATTAAGACAACAATTATTATTGCCACATTGCCAGACAGGACACTGGAGAATTTTTTTTTTTTTATAATGATAATGGAGCTAAAAACGGAAATTCAGACTGAAGAAACTCATTGCTTACCTCCATCAATCAGGGACTCATTCGCCTCTGACGCAAGCCAATCAGCTTTGAATTGCTCCTCCTCGAAGCCAATCAGTGTCCTGGATTCGTCTTAAAAGAACTTCAAATCCAGCTCAACTTCTACCCAGCAAGCAAGCAGTCGCTGTGTGATGTCTGATCTGGACTCTGATGACTGGATTCAACCCACCTCCATCCCCTTCTCCACCATCATAGCTGCTCCATCTGGCTTTCCTATGTGCTCCTACAACCTTGTTCCTATTAGAGTGTAATTCGTCCTGGACTCTACAGAATTCGCTGTCATATCTCAATCAGTCTGGCAGAAGACCGCCATGTTGAGCCTGGTTCTGCCAGAGGTTTCTTCCCAACGGGGAGTTTTTCCTCTCCACAGTCGCTTCAAGCTTGCTCATCCTGGACAATATTGCAAATCTGTGTTTATCAAATTGGACATCTAGCTCAAACAGATCATCATATGGACTGAACAAACTTCTTCTATCTTCACTCCACCACCAGTTTCAGGCCTGGGGGATCATTCCTATTTTCATACACCTGCTTATGCATATTGAAGTATAATTCAGCGTGAATGTTTCCTGCCGAGGTCTGAGCGCCAAAGTCTTAAAATATTGTATCAATAAATTCTTCTAATTGTCTCTTCTTTCCGTGTGAGTTTTTTAGATTGAAATGCATTTAGCCACAGGGCCGGACTAAATTGTTCGGTGGGCCGGATTCGGTCCGCGGACCGTATGTTTGACACCCCTGATCTAAACCTTCTACCTGTATGTTAGACCCAATCCCAACCAAGTTGTTTAAGGAGATATTCCCTTTGATCAGTGGCTCTATTTTAGACATGATTAATCTATCCTTAGTAAATGGATATGTACCACAGGCTTTTAAAGTAGCTGTTATTAAACCTTTTCTTAAGAAACCTACTCTTGATCGAGATGAGTTAGTAAATTACAGACCTATATCTAATCTTCTTTTCCTATCTAAAATTCTTGAGAAAGTAGTTGCTAATCAAATTTTTGTGAACATTTACAAAGTAATGACCTACTTGAGGAGTTTCAGTCAGGCTTCAGAGCTCATCATAGCACTGAAACGGCTCTGGTGAAGGTCACAAATGATATTCTCATGGCCTCAGACTTGTGTCTGTACTTGTCCTGTTAGATCTCAGTGCTGCGTTTGATACAGTTGATCACAATATTCTCCTAGAAAGACTTGAGCATACTGTAGGGATTAAGGAGAAAACATTAGGCTGGTTTAAATCTTATCTGTCGGACAGATTCCAGTTTTTTCATGTTAATAATAAATCTTCTTCAAACTCTAAGGCAGGAGTGTTAAACAAACGGCCCGCGGGCCGGATTCCAGTCCGCTAAACAATTAAGTTCGGCCCGGTGCCTAAATGCATTATCATTATTCAACAATGATTTTTTTTTTCAGTGTCCTGTCTGGCAATGTGGCAATAATAATTGTTGTCTTAATGCCAAAAAGAGCTCATAATATTTGACTTTCACAAGTGGAGCAGTACGGCTTTTGCCATAGTGCTCTGCTTGATTTATGAATGTGAATAGTTTTATTATGATTCATGCGGGGAATATCTCAAATGATATGGACACTACAATGGGAAAGTAGGAGAGGAAAGGAAGAACAAGAAGAATGGAAGGGCAAGAGGAAAAAAAGAAAAGGTGAAAGAAAGAGGAGATAAAAGGAGAATGATAAAACAATTGTTGAAAAAAACATGTACTTCGTTTAATTGAAAATCTGCAGTCTGTAGTGTCCATGAGGGGCGCTGTGTTTTAATCAGCAAATGGTAGCACTGAGCTTAAGATGTGGAAAATTGATTTTAAATCTTTTCTTAATTTTTTATCTATTTGATGTATTTTGTCATGCAGAACAGTGTTTCTAAGTTCCAAAAAATCTGAATAAATGTTTTTCAACATTTTACAATCACTGTGATCAGTTCTTATGCATAATGCACTTAAGTAAATGTTTAACTGAGTAAAAGTATTGTTGAAATTGCATATACTTTTCTTAAAAACGCTGAGGTTATTCATAATCCATCCATCCATCCATCCATTTTCTAAACCGCTTTATCCCTCATGGGGTCGCGGGGGGTGCTGGTGCCTATTCCCAACGTTCACTGGGCGAGAGGCAGGGTAGACCCTGGACAGGTCGCCAGTCTGTCGCAGGGGTTATTCATAATATATTGTGTAAAAGTGAAATTCATTTAATATAAAAATCAATAAGTCCACTTTTATTAGTTCTATTTAATCTTGCAATAAGTTTACTCCTGTGGCCCTCTTGAGATCAGATTAAGCTGTATGCGGCCCCTAAACCAAAATTAGTTTGACACCCCTGCGCTGCGCTACGCTATCAGGCTCCTCTCCTGTGGAACTGACTCCCAGTTTTGGTCCGTGAGGCAGACACCCTGTCTACTTTTAGGACTAATCTTAAAACCTTCCTTTTTGACAAAGCTTATAGTTAGAGTGGCTCATGTTTTCCTGAGCTACCTCTATAGTTATGCTGCTATAGGCTTAGGCTACTGGAGGACATCAGGGCCTATTTTTCTCACTCTACTGATTTCTACTGTTCTCCAGTTTTGCATTGCATTGCAATGACTGTTGTCATTTCAGCTTTTAACTTTTTGCTCTCTCTCTTTTTTCTTCATAGTAGGTACACCTGGTCTGGCGTTCTGTTAGCTGTGGCATCATCCAGGGAAGACAGATCACCCGCTACTACCATCTAATGTAGAACAAATTACTGGATCAATGTGTGCTTCTGTGCTTTTTTGTCTGTCTTGTTTATGTCGCTGCTCTGTCTTCTGTAACCCCCAGTCGGTCGAGGCAGATGACCGTTCATACTGAGCCCGGTTCTGCTGGAGATTTTTCCTTCCTGTTAATGGGGAGGTTTTCTTTCCGCTGTCGCTTCATGCTTGCTCAGTTTGAGGGATTGCTGCAAAGCCATGGACAATGCAGACAACTCTCCCTGTAGCTCTACGCTTCTTCAGGAGGGAATGCTGCTTGTCCAGACTTTGATGCAATCAACTGGTTTCCCTTATATAGGAATTTTTTTTTACCAATCTGTATAATCTGATTGATTTTGACTTTGTAAAGTGCCTTGAGAGGACATGTTTCATGAATTGGCGCTATATAAATAAAATGGAAATTGAATTAAAACACCTTGATACCATTGCTGAAGTTTATGTAATACTATTTAATATGACATGCATAATGTAGCAGCTGAAGATAAAAATAGATGTTTTCTGGATGGAAGTGAACCTCTAAGTACCTGGAACCAAGCACCTGTAGTTGTTTGTGAGAGAGCGCTTGTGTCTGTGAGGTTTATCATGAGAAAAATGCTCAATAGTGGTTGTGAATAGCCAAAGACACCCCCCAGAGCACCGAGGCTGGCGCTAGGGGACCCAAAACCCCAGATGCCCAAAGGGACCCCCAAAGTAAAGGTGCCCAAGAGGGGCCAACACAGGAAATCTGCCTCCCCGCCCCCACCAAGGGAAGAGGAGAGACAGCCCCATGGAAACCCCCCAGTCGCTGCAATGCCAAAGCCCCAAGGAGCCGTGGGGACGAGCCCGTGGGCTCCGCCGGCAGCCAGCTACGCTGAAGTGGAACCGGGCATGGGCCCCAGGGACCCGAGGCCCCAGGGGCGCCCCGCCCCCTTGCGGGAGCCTGACCGAGCCCCGCGGGGCCAGGCCCTGCGAAGCAGCTGCCAGACGGGGTCCCACTGCTCTGTCGTTCCCTCCTGCTTCCTTGGTGTTACCAATTCAGGCTAAGAACCTCACTGGCTCTCCCTGGTTCCTCCAGCTGCCTACGGATCACTCTTCCTGGTGCCGCTGCCCGGACTCCGCTTCGGCTCCACCGGCCCGCCCACCTGCCACTTGGTCACCCGCCTCCATCGCTGGGAGCTGCCCGCTGAGTCCGATTCTCTGCTCCACTTTCCCTGGACAGGTTCCCGTGCTCTGTGGTAAGCTCCCCCTCTCCTCCACCTTTGCATCACCAGTACCCTGCGCTCTGACTAATCCCTCGTTGTGATGCGTCCACACATTTACCCCTGTTGAGCTGTGATTAAATCAACAACTTGAAACTGCCCTCAGTCTTCCGATCGTTGTCTTCATGTGGGTCAAGCACCTAAGAAAAACCATGACAGATCTCTATACTGATTGATACTGAGATTTTTCTTACTTTTCTGTGTGAATGTAATTATCAGGATCATTGCCTGTGCATTGCGGACAGATATTAGATGTGCAAAACCCATCTGGAACAGTGTTGCCAACTCAGCGACTTTGTCGCTATATTTAGCGACTTTTCAGACCCCTCCAGCGACTCTTTTTCAAAAAAGCGACTAGCGACAAATCTAGCGACTTCTGGAGACTCTGACGTGAAAGCACGTATCGTTCATACTCTTGTCCTCCAGCGGCAGGTGCTGCCGTGGGGCGCCTCCCCCGTTCTCCCCCTCCCGCAGGAGTCCCTCTCAGCGCTGCAGTCAGAGCCACAGCATGTTTACCCTCAGCGTCCAGACTGAAAATGAAGCGCACATGCGCTGGGATTGACGGCGCATGTTGATCATAAATAACTGAATTTGAAATATTTTATCCTAAATAAATAACGGCATTTGATTCACACAGCCACATGTTCATGTTTTACCGTGATTTGTAGGCTCTTTAGTGGACCACAAGAGAAAAAAGAAAATGTTGAAAAAAAGTTGAAAGGAAAAAATTTGTAACTCCGCCATAGTTTCTCTTTATGGTTCATTTTGCCGGTCTCAAACCCGGGTAAAGGAGGAGGGTTAGTATTATAATAAAATAAACATTAATAAAAAATAAATAAAAAAATAAAATAATAATAATAATAATAAATAAACATTAATGGACAGAAAAAAGTAGCTCTATATATATTCTGAGTGTTTTTTCTCACTTTTTGTCTCTCTCTAACAACGTTATTTCTCACACAGCGTCAATAATATGCACATCACATTGTGTGGCAGATTATGCAAATTAGGCGATGACGTCATTCAGCGACTTCTAGCAAGTTTTAGACCAGCCAATAGCTACTTTCCTTACATAGGAGTTGGCAACACTGATCTGGAATAATCTTTGACCTTTATAGTGTACTCTGTGAAAGATCCTGTATTGTATTAGTTGTACATTTGGGTTTCTAGTCATTTTGAAAGTTCTTAGATATATCTGAGCCCAGATGTTTTGTTCAAAGCTGACTGATAAATCCTCTGATATTGAGTCATCTAGTTTAGTCAGTGTGACAGTAGTTTTGGGGGGTTTAGATCTAGGAACTCTAATACATTTGTTGGAATTTGTAAACCATTTTTAATATGCTTACAATTATTTCAAAATTATATATATATATATATATATATATATATATATATATATATATATATATATATATATATATATTATTAATTTAATTTGTTGATATTCTAAAATATCAACAAATTACATGGTATTGTATTATTTCTATTAATACCACATTAAGGCCGGTAGCTGTAATCTGTAGGGTTGCTCTAAATTGAGTTTCGTTCCTGTGACTCTGGAACTAAACAATTTTTGCCCTTTTTCAATCATTACTAGGGACTAAACTCATAAATTAAAGTTATCCACGTGAAACCTGCACATTCATAAGTTACAAGGTGTTGAAAGAGCCAACTTTTAGAAAAACGTGACAAATCAGGGTTTTCCCTTCATTATAAGTGCTTCCCATTTTTTTCAGAAGAGAAGAATGAAAACCAAGTTTCTTTTATCTGATGTATCTAAGTACTTTCTGCAAATATTACAGGCTTTGAATAGCTCACTCAAATTGCTTATGAGTTAAAGTGATATGAAAACTGCATGTTTTCAAGAAATTAAGGCCTTAGACTGAGCTGCACCCCTGACTTTTCATTTCACAATTAAAAGTAGGCCTATTGACATTTTACATTGAATCCAGTATTAAAATTGTTTATAAGGCACTTCTTTACCATTCCACAAATTATTCACTAAAATAGGAAGTTAAATATCAGCCCCAACAACAATGACAGACACTTAGCTGTACATATTTATCATTAGATTTTAATCATCATATTTCAATTTCAGAACACAGGTAACATATTTATATTCACTAAAATAGGAAATTAAATATCAGCCCCAACAACAATGACAGACACTTAGGCCACGTTCACACTGCAGCCTGAAGTGACCCAATTCCGATTTTTTTGCCCATATGCGACCTGTATCTGATCTTTTTATGACAGTCTGAACGACACAGATCGGATTTTTTCAAATGCGACCCAGGCCACTTGGATATGCGGTCCTGAATCCGATACGTATCTGATCTTTTCAAATGCGACCTGTGTCTGTACGGCCGGGTCGCATTCATCCGACCTACACGTCATTGACCCTTGACAAACGTTACTAAACGTTACTAATCTGCGTCCTACTAAGCGGAGGCAGGAAAAACTAACAACCAATGGCGGAAGATAACACGGAGAGCAGTCAATGGAGAGAAAGTGAGGTTGCTGATTTAATTCATATTTGGAAAGATAGCTCGATTCAGACCAAACTCGAAGGGTCTTACCGGAACCGGGGGATATTTGAAAACATTTCCCGAGAAATGGCCGATCGGGGATACAAACGCTCCTGGATCCAATGCCAATGGAAAATCAAGAGCCTCCGGGCCAAATATAAGGAGGCTAAAGACATAAACAAACGAAGCGGACGTGGACGTGTCACCTGTTCATTTTACGAAGAGCTGGACCGTGTTTTGGGAGACAAGCCCAGCATTCAACCACTATACCTGGTGGATAGCTGCTTTGCTGGAGAGGAGCCCGAGGAGAGGAGCCCAGGTCCTGCCGCAAACACAGGCGGCAGCGGCGGCAGTGGCAGCAGTGATACAGGTGGGTTATTTACATATAACGCAATAATCAGCTGTGACATAACGTGATGTCATGTGACCTATTGTCATTTGTACATAGGTGATGGGATGCTTGCCTCACCTTCAACTCCTGCCTCAACCTCAGAGGAAAGTTCTACACCAAGAACTGATGATTCAAGCTTTAACAGCAGTACACCATCTACATCCTCTGGCTGTAAGAAAGTCTCTATATTTTGTCAGTTTACCCAAACTATAAAACAAAGAGTAATATTGTGCGTTATTTATTGAGGAAATGTTTTCTTTTATGTTCTGCTTGCTTCCTGAAATTCCTTTACTTATTGCAGGGGTGTCCAGCTCCAGTCCTTGAGGGCCGGTGTACTGAAACTTTTAGAGGTTTCCCTGGCCCCACACACCTGAATCAAATAGCACAATTAGCTCCTCAGTATGCAGTCAGGTTCTTCAGAGCCCTGCTAATTAACTGATTATTTGACTCAGGCATGTCAGACCAGGGACACATCTAAAGGTTGCAGGACACCGGCTCTCGAGGACCGGAGCTGGACACCCCTGATTTATTGTAAAGGTCCATAAACTACACTTGCTATTACCATAAATAAAGAAAATAGTTTAATTCTATCACAGTTTTAAATTCTCTCAATCTTACAGAAAAATAACAATATGTAATGGTTGTTCTATTCTTTTTCTTAATAAAGCAAGATCTGCTAATAAGAGAAAAAGAAAGTCAAACTGGAGACAACACTGGAGGTCTTTGTTGACATAATTGGCAGTGCCCTAAAAAATGAAGACACTGATCTTTTATTAAAAATGCAAGCAGCTCAGCATGAGCATGAACTGAAAATGTTTTCCATGCTGTCCCAGTTCTTAGAGAGATCAAGCCACCCTCCTCAGCCACCGTTTTACCAGGCTCCAATGCAGCCTTCACAGCCTTACAGTCCAAGAGCACCTCCTACTCATCCATCCCCGTTTCCTGTAGTTCCAGGTCCATCCAACATCAGGCCTCTGTCCTTTCTTCAGGATTTAAATCAACCACTGCTGTTCAACAGTGCTCAATCACATTCACATGTCACACAATCCTTTTGTGAAACACTAGCTAATGCTAATGATTATCCTCCTGCCTTCCAGTCTCAAGATGAGGATGAAATGTAAGCACTTTTGAAAAGTCCTGATTTTTGTTTTGAAGAAGGCTGATCTGCATTTTAATTTAAATACTGCATTTGCAATGAAAGGTTACGTTTACTTTATTAGTTAGTACTTGAATTTAAGGTGCAATATTTTTTCATATTGATTGTTCTGTTTTTGTATTCGAAAACATTGTTAAATGTTGTTAAAGTTGATAAAAAAATTGCACTACAAGAGCCATACTATTTTACCAGCAAAACCAGGTAACGTTGTTAAAAACTTTATTTTTCTGATATTGAACAAAAAATGTTTGAACATGTGTGTTAACAGTGGGCCACCAAAAATAAAAATGTTGGTAATTCAACGTTGGTTACTGAAAAACTGAGTGAGTGCTTCTCTGACTCTTGCGGGCTGCACATCTGCTACATCACCTCCTTCTGCCCATCTTTCAATGGGAGGAACAGGTGCACCAGGTTCCTCGTAGGCCTCACCATGCATTTCACACATGTTGTGGAGTGTTCAACATGCACTTATGAAATTGGTAACAGCAGAGATGTCCACATCTAGGCGTTTACCAAGGCATCTACACCGGCCCTTCAGCCGACCAAAGGCGCACTCCACTGTCATCTATCTTAGGCACCTTACTGCCTAAGATATTTTTCTCAACAATTCCCTCTGGTTTGATCCTACAGATCAAACCAAAAACTAGGCTAAACTAAGTCTATGTCTTGGAACCCTTAAACAAAATGTAAATGATAAGATGCAATATTGTAACCCACTGTCCCCTCTGTTGGTGACTAGTGAAATCAAATTAAGTTAAAATTTACCCCTTAAAAGTAAGATAACCCAAATATAAACTAATAAGCTACTGAACCTACCTGAATCTTAAGCATACTAAAACCAATAAAAGTAAGCACCTTTAACCGGTAGGTGTAAGCCTAAGATAACTTTGCAACTATCAAGAAACTGTGATATGAGCTAAATACGACTCTAGGAGACTTAAACTAGATTAACAAGATGTCTTTTTAGAAAGTAACATAACCTGTGAAAGTACTACACTCTGATCAAACCACAGAATAAATACCAAATTATAATGCAATGCATAACCAAGATTCTAACAGTACTAGTATTTAACATCTTAGGAATATGGAACTTATAAGACAAATGCAGTGCTTACAAAATTCTCTTTTTTTACACAATGCATTCAATTGGTGTCATGATGTTGTCTTGTGTCTCAGGGAGGTCTTCTTCTCTCCCTTAAAGATAACGGTTTATAGAATCATTGTCCCAAGCGTGGTCTCCACACAACTGTATGTTAATCGTTTATTAAAAATAAAAACAAAATAAAAATCCAGCTGCCTCATCCGTGGGTGGCTATCGGCGCCTCAAGTTGCTCCAGAGATGTTTCCTCAAACCCTCTGGTGGCTGGTACGCATGGGTCTGGAATCGGATAGGCCTCCTGACCTGTGGCCAACAGATCTGTCTTTCGATGACCTTAGCGTGCACTCCTCATTCGAGGTCGGGGTTGGTGGACCCTCCTTCACATGCCTGGACTCTCCTGGTTTCATGTTCCAATACAATCTGAAACTTACACGGCAATCTTTAGATATCAAATGTTGTGTGCTACCTGTAATTCCCGGGAGCTGATGTTGCACCCCGAAAAACTCCTTCCAGTCATATGGAATACACCCTGTAATACATACCATACTGTTCCGTCTTCATCCTATCGGGAAACCTATTTCAGAAATGTAATATTTATTGAGACGTTTTATCACAATTTCTCTGTCCTCTTCTCCTCACGGGCCTCTGATCGTCCTGAAAAATAATGCACGCACGCACACACAAATACTTTAGACCTCTGATGGGGACCTCCATGTCTGTAGAATCAAACAGTAGTTAATTCAGTTCTGAAATCAAAGTAGATTTTCCTGTAAGAATGTCAGCATCTTCTTTGGATTAAAAAATTACCATACATTGCACCACTTCACACAAAACTTCTCAGCACGCTGTATGTCACCACTCCATTAAACTCTGTAACCTCTACCCAACCTCAGAGGTCCTACTCTGTATGGTTCAGAAAAAGTTCCTGTTTTAATCCTAGAGAAAACGCAAACCTCCATCCGGTCATTTTACAACACCTTTATTCCTCCTGCCATGAATTCCTCTCACTGTTTACCTTAAATAGATATGATCCTCATGTCAAAAAGTCCTGCATCCACCCTTTAGGATCATTTGGCGTGCACTGTTTTTCCAACACATACTAAACCCCCATACTATTCACTTATCTTTCTATCAACTTGTTACAAATCCTGATCCAGTTAACTCCAACACAATATATGCAGCTTTCAATCCCTAGCTATCCTGCATGACACAACAACCATCTTTTAACTATTACTTTTAACAGGGCTTTTAATAGAAGTAGCTTAGATTTGCATTAAGTTACCCTCTGTTTTTCTATTTTATCCAGTTTTTTCTATTTTATGTAGTTTTTCTAGTTTATGTAGTTCTATTTTATTTAACATTCACTTATTGTACTGCTAAATCTGTTTAACCCTTCCAGGAACCCCCCTATAGAGTCTTTCTCCAGCAGATACGTGCTTTCTGACACTTCACCCATTAAATTTAATTTATAGCCCCGGCCTGTTTCTTAGGAGTCAACTGAACAAACATTCAGAGCCATGGGAAAGTTCTTTTTTTTTAAAACAACGGTTATCTAATCTACAATGCTGCCACATACCTCCCGTGGGGTCCTGCAAAGAACCCCTCATCCAAGTTACTGTGCCATAGGTTGATACATAAAGGTTAAGATCTGTATAACGTTAAAATACACTATTATCATATAAATGCTTATATATTTTCACAACAGTACAGACATTAACGGTATCCCCATTCCCCCTGTTTTGAAAAAAAAATAATTTTGTTACAAAACATTAACAAAGAACAGTATTTAGTCATCACAGGGAGTCAATTAGCTGCAAACGCTCATCTATGTTGAAGTAGGCAGAGGTTGCAGAAGATCAGTGTATCTAAATTAAATAATGACTTCGAACTGATGGTACTCAGTGGCACACAGCAATTCAGCTTAGTGAGAATGCTGGATGTTCCAAGTTATTTACATACCGAGACAGGGTGGTGTGTCTGGGCAAAGGACATAAAATATCGTTTATAACCTGACTAAAATACCTGGTAATATAACAAATCCTGGTGAATATCTGGTATATCATAGCTGGCAACTGTTTTATGTAAAATAGAAAAATCTCAATACTTTGCAGCTAATAAGAAATAACCTAACAGATTGTTTAACCTATGTTGTTTAAAAACAGAATGTCTAACTCAGGGCACATCTGTGCATACCAGAGAGAGGCCTCGTGTAATAAACCTGTCACCCCAGGCATTTGAAACTGATAGCAACTCCCATTTTGTAAATTTATGGCATGCACTAGTGAACCCAGAGAAGCAACTCAACTGTGACCCTAAATGTAAGTAGAGCACGTGAAAGTATTCCCACCCCTGTGGAGTTCCTGCTCATAGATAAGATGGCAAAGCACACCTTCTGCTGCTTAACAATGATCAATGCATTCCTGGTGATAATAGAATCAAAACTCATGTTTAAAAAGAGCTTATCAGTTACATAACAGAAAAGTGAATAGACATTAGTATATTTTCAAAACCGCAAACCTGTACTGCTGGTATATGCTCAATCGGTTGCCTTAAGAAATGTTTAACCATCTCCTGATCCATTTGTCTAGGAGCTCAAAAGATGGAAAGAAAGAAAAAAATATGAGAACGCAGGCCATCCAGATCACATCCCATTAAATTTGTTCAGTAGTATATGGCAAGACATAACTGTCTGTGTTTTACCTTAAAGATGTTTGTTACCAGTCTGTGTGGTTCCTGACATGGACTCAGATTGACATGCAACAGATCAGGCAAACAGGAGATCGGAGTTCAGACTTCATATTCAAGGCTTCCATGTGTGGAACTCTGGAAGAATACTAAATGGATGGATGTGAACATCCCTTCCCCCATATGCTGGAACGGCAATCCGCAGTAATGTCTCTGCAACGCAACTCAGAAACAAAGTCCCCTTTTCACAAGTCAGAATCTGATGAATTAAGTGGCTCCAATGTGTGCAGAAAGTTCATGCAGTCATTCCCCTTGACAGCTTGGGATCAGCACTGTTCATGGGCATTGGCCACTTTTCCAGGGTGCGTAAACATTATTCACGGGAGCGTTATCCCCTTGCTGGGGTACTGACCTTCTGGAGGTGAGGTCATATTGGGACTACATGCCAGGCTTGCTGGTGGTGTGAAACAGTCTCATGCCCAGGGCCCAGCGTAAGCAGCTGTAGCAGATGTCTGTAGGTGTTCGAAAAGTTCAGACATGTCCACCTTGTCCTTTCGGTCCCCTGCTCCTTCCCCTATGTCTGCGCTAATTGTCAAAATGCCATCCGGGTCCATGTGCAGGAACAACAAATTAAGTAAAAAGGGAGGGGACGACAAGGAGTAAAAAGAAAGATAACATGAAAAAGGACAGGAAGAGTGGGACTAAAATTAAAACAAATAAATCATGTTTATGTAGACTAAGTTGGACAACTCAGTGTTACAATAGGTCCTTTCACAACTAGAGGGAGCTGGTGAGTCAGAACCCAGGGAACAGAGAACAGATCAGGTTGAAGTGGAGGGTTTTTATTTCTCATAAAACCGGTCTCTTAAAAAGCTAAAAACACAATAAAATGTTTTCTTTAAATAATCTAAAAATCAGTAAAACAACTAAAAACGGGAGGCTTCCAGTCCAGGATAATTGTCACAGCAGCAGAGTCCACAAAGGAAGTCAGTTCTTAGTTTCACCCCGCAGCCGTCTCGAGATTGGTCCAGTCACACCGCGTCCTTGCTGTGGTCCGCCCGCCTCTCACTCGCCACTGGACTCCTGCAAACACAAACACACACTGGCCAGAAGCGTTGTTTGTGGAGCCAACTGATCTTTGCTGCGGTCCTTCCGACATGGCAAAACCCTGCAGATGTCAGTGGAAAACGTTTACTCAGAGTTTTACCTCTGCCCCGCTGCCAATCCAATGCTTTGTTTTCCACTGCACTCTGTTCCTGCTGCAGAGATGGTCCACGTCATGCCGATCAGTCTGCTTATACTTGGTGGTCACTTAGTCTCTCCTCCTACCACACCTGGCTGTTATGGCCTGCTTCCCCTGCTCCTTCTGTAGTGAGTTCTTCACCATTTAAGTGTTCTGCCAGCTTCCCTTGGCAGGTCTGTGAAACAGCTGATAGGCTGCTTCCAGGCACACCCACAACTTCACAGGTGGCCATCATCAGGTAATTTGTCCTCTCAGAGTTCACAGTGGATCAAAACAACACAACAGTAAAAGCATGCAGTAAAAGAGAAATCATGCACACATATTTACATAATCACACCATCACAATAAAACAAATTTCCACTGTATGACATGTATTCTATTTGTTTTATTGTCCTGTTGTTTTGTGCGCTATCTTCTCATTTCAGAGGGCCCTGGGCCTGTGTGTGCCTAGGGCCCCAAATTTCCTAAATCTGCCCGTGTCTAGAGTGGTATGAAAGCCGAAGATAAACCCCAAAATATTTGCTTAATAACAATTCACTGAGAGATTTCGTCAAAGATCAAAATAAAAATATGTGTGTTGTACCTGTATTGTTCAATTGTGATCCCTTCTTTTTCTTTGACAGTCCTTTTAAAGATGTTTACCAGTGTTGACATTCAAAGAACTTCCTAGTTACTTATCAGTCTCTTTTGAACAACGGTTATGCAAAACTCTTTGTAACCTGCAGACAATCTTTGATCTGGTGTCTGACTGGAATTATAAAGTGAAAAGAAATATGAGTAAATAGAGAGGCACAACAAAAACTCACATACGTCTGGCCATGTTATGTGCCAGTTATTTATCATCAGGGTAGGTCTATATCAAAAGTAACAAATCCTAATTTCAAAACTTGTCAGTAACAATGAGAGAAATTTCATAATATACCTTTCAGATTTAGATCTTGTCAAGAATTTGGTGTATGATCCATAGCAGGTTCTGTGATAGGAGACCTCAAGAGCTACACAGTCCTTATCTCTTATGTGTACAAGCACACTCTCATCCTTCTTTGCTTCTGCTGCTTTTCACAACAATCCTAGAAATATAAAAGATTTATTATACAACATGTCGATATAAACCGCATCATGGTACATATTTACAAAAAAATGTATACCGTGGGGCATCAACATAGCAGAGCCCAACAAACATAAACATCATGATGACATTATTAAACCTTTTTCCTATAGGACTAAATATGTTTCTATCCAGATAGGTAAAGGTATAGACAAGGCATACATCCACTTAACTTAAGGAAAAATTTAACTATAGATTACAGAGAAAGTATTAACTTACCACCATCAACAGTCTCTGCCTTGACAAGTTTCACCCTCTGGCGAGAATTCTTGACAGTGTCAAACTTCTCTCTTTTTTTGCATATAATGCAGACAGCTGGCAGCACATGTTTTCTTGGCTGGCTATGACAAGCTTTTGGATTATCTTGTTGAAGAGGGGCAAATCCGATGCCGATGTCTTCTCTTGATCTCAGTCGTTTTGGTGATTGGATATAGGGCAATTTATTAATGTCCTGTTCATCAGATACGGGCTTGTGCTTTCGTTTCTGGGCAGCATTTATTCGCTTCTTGTCGGTAAATCGGCGATAATAGGTCGGGTGGTAGCCAATGTGGCTTGGTATATCATAAAATCCGAAGGAGAGGAGGGAAAGCGAGTTATCGGCAGTCGTCCGTTCATCACCGGCTAAATCAGCCCAAACACGGCATAATCTACGAAAAGTTTCCCACCTTGTTCGAGTAAATGGTTCTGTGTGTTCTCCTTCATTCCCGGCAACATGCATAAGGCATGCACATTCCATAATTACAATGTTTCCGCCGGATTTTCTTTCTATCACGAATAAACGTATATGTTTACCATGGGCGCTGCCGTGTTGTTTGCTGACGTCACAATCTACTTAACTGCCACCTGATTGGCTGAGCAGCGGCCAGTCGCGACCTAAATAGTGCGCAATTTTCTCATCTTAAACTGGCTGTAACTTGCCTTGTGCACGGTTTTGTGTGGAGAACTTTTTATTCTAGGCATTTGAATATATGAATTATCATTTAAGACAGTAATAAAGTAGTTCCACGGATACAGGAACGAAAGTGAACGCTACAGATTACAGCTACCGGCCTAATTGTATGTTTAATCTATCAAATGTGATAAACTCAGTCCCATCAAATAAATGTTCTAGATATTCAATGCCTTTATTCTTCCAGTATAGAAAGTTTATCATATTATTTTTTGTAAGATGTCAGGATCATTCCAGATGGGTGTACGACTGCATGGAATAAGGGATGACTACATTATTTTAAGAAACTCCCACCATGCTGTCAGAGTAGAGCTAATAATATTAACTCTAAGAGTAGAGTTAATATTTTTAAAGCATGCATGCCGTTTTATATTTCAGCTAATGAATTGATTTTTTGGGATCATTGAAATAAGTAATTAATTCTAGGTAAGACTCAATTCACGAGAACGCGCTTGCGTTCTCGTGAATTGAGAAACAGACTAAGACTTCCTGAAAAGACGAGAGTGCAGACTTCCCAGTAAATCCTGTTGTAATGTAAAATATGACAGTTTACTGGATTAAGGAAAGTTCTAGTATACTACATGCTATCATACATAATATTTGAGAATTTGGAAACATTTGCTCTTTATTTCCCAAAGTTTTCGGGGGAGGAGAGGAGATAATGGATATTTCAGATGTCTGAAAGACCCCGTTTATTTATTTTTATTTTACAATTTTGTAAACAGCTGCCGATTAAACTGAATGTTACAACCTTGACATGATTATAGGAGTTGTTTTACCGAGAAATCAATTACAAGCGCTGTGAAAACGGCTGCAAAGCGCGCTCCTGACACAGGGGGAACAGATTTTCATGGGGGAACAGAATTGCGCACAACACCTGAACCCTGCCTGCCCTCCACCTGTCAGCAGCCCTCAGAGCAACAGCCACCTGCTCTGCAGCTCACACCAGCAGCCTCCGCCCCCAGAGCTCCGCAGCATCCGCTCACTCTCCCCGGTGGTTCGTCCTTCGCTTAGTGGTAAGAACCTGGTCACGTAAATTTCCTCGTTGTCGCGGCCACAATTAATCCTTTCTCTCTGTTCCAGAGCTTCAAGGCAAGGCAAGGCAAATTTATTTATATAGCACAATTCAGTACAGGGACAATGCAAAGTGCTTTACACGATTAAAATATAGCAAATTAAAACAGAATAAAAGCAAGTAGGAATAAAATGTAGATAGAAATTAGAACAAAGAAGTGGTGATTCAGTTAACTAGAACAGTTGAAGGCAATCCTAAACAAATGTGTTTTTAATCTTGATTTAAAGGAACTCAGGCTTTCCGCACCTTTACAATTTTCTGGAAGTTTGTTCCAGATAAGCGGAGCATAGGAACTAAATGATGCTTCTCTTTGTTTAGTTCTGGTTCTAGGTATGCAGAGTAGGCTGGAGCCAGAATACCTTAGTGGTCTGGATGGTTGATACACCGATAACAAGTCTGTGATGTATTTAGGTGCTAAGCCATTTAGGGATTTATAGACTAACAGAAGTATTTTAAAGTCTATTCTCTGAGATACAGGGAGCCAGTGTAATGACTTTAGAACTGGGGTTATGTGCTCTACTTTCTTAGTCTTAGTGAGGATGCGGGCAGCAGCATTCTGGATCAGCTGCTGCTGTCTGATCCACTTTTTAGGAAGACCTGTGAAAACACCGTTGCAGTAATCTGTTCGACTAAAAATAAACGCATGGATTAGTTTTTCCAGATCCTGCTGAGACATCAGTCCTTTAATCTTAGAAATGTTCTTCAGGTGATAGAAAGCTGACCTTGTAACTGTCTTTAGGTGCTTTTGGAGGTTCAGGTCTGAGTCCATCACTACTCCCAGATTTCGGGCCTGATAAGTGGTTTTTAGCTGAAGCAGCTGGAGCTGTGTGCTAACTTTTGATCCCTCCTCTATTGGTCCAAATGTTATTACTTCTGTTTTGTTTTTATTCAACTGAAGAAAATTTTGGCACATCCACGTATTGATTTCTTCTAGGCATTTACTCAGTGCTTGAACTGGTCCATAGTCACCTGGTGATGTAGAGCTGTGTGTTGTCTGCATAGATATGGTAGCTAATGTTGTTGTTTTTTATTATCTGAGCAAGAGGGAGCATGTAGATATTGAAAAGGAGGGGACCCAGGATGGACCCTTGGGGAACCCCACATGTGATTTTTGTCATCTCTGATGTAAAGTTACCTACTGATACAAAAAATTCCCTGTCCTTTAAGTAGGATTTAAACCAGTTGAGAGCTGTACCAGAGAGGCCGACCCAGTTTTCCAGACGTTCTAACAGAATGGAGTGATCGACAGTATCAAATGCTGCACTGAGGTCCAATAGAACCAGCACGGTGGTTCTTCCACAATCTGTATTTATATGGATGTCATTAAAAAACCTTGATAAGGGCGGTCTCTGTACTGTGGTGAGCACGGAAGCCTCACTGGAAAACGTCAAATCGGCTGGTCGTTGTTAAGAAGGTGTTTAATTGTTGAAATACAGCTTTTTCAATAATCTTACTGATAAAGGGGAGGTTTGAGATGGGCCTGTAGTTCTGGAGTAGACGTTTGTCTAAATTGTTCTTTTTCAGCAGTGGTTTGATAATTGCTGTTTTTAGGGACTGGGGGAAAACACCTGACAGAAGGAACGTGTTTATTATCTAAGTCAACTCAGACGCTATGACAGGCAAAACTTTCTTAAGGAAAACTGTGGGTAGAACATCAAGACAGCAGGAGGAGGAACTTAGCTGTTGAATGATCTGCTCTAAGCTTTTGTGGTTTATTTGGCTGAATTGGGACATTTTGTCAGGATAAGTTCCAGCTGAATACGGCTTTGGTTCTGGAGCTGGTGTGGATGTACAAACTGATCCTCTAATTTTTAGGATTTTTTTCAGTAAAGAAGTTAGCAAATTCATTGCAGGCCCTGGTGGAGTGGAGCTCAGAAGCCACGGACACAGGAGGATTTGTTAACCTGTCGACTGTGGAAAATAAGACACGAGCATCATTAATGTTTTTCTTGATGATCTCTGAGAAGAAAGATTCCCTTGCATTTTTCAGTTGTAAGTTATATCTGTAAAGTCTCTCTTTATAGATGTCATAGTGAACCTGGAGTCTATTCTTTCTCCACCTGCGTTCAGCTTTCCGGCACTCCCTTTTTTCACTTCTAGCTGCTGGAGCATTTCTCCAAGGAGATTTTTTCTTCCCGGAAACAACTTTCACTTTAACTGGAGCAATGCAGTCTATGATGTCTGAGACTTTAGACTGAAAGTTATCTACTAGCTCATCTACTGAGTTGCAGCCCAAGGTTGAAGTAGCAGAGTAAGCTTGAATAAAATTTTCTGTAGCATTGTCCTTAAAGGTGCGTTTTCTTACGATGTCCCTTTGGCTAAATGAGTCACTGGAAATGAGACATTCAAAGGTAACGGAGAAGTGATCGGATAAGGCAACATCAGTTACATTGACCTGTGAAATGTTTAGACCTTTAGTGATGATCAAGTCTAAAATATGTCCCTGTTTGTGTGTTGGCTGTTTAACATGTTGGGTTAAACCAAAGTTTCTAAGTGTGTCACACAGTTCTTTTGCACTTCTGTCTTTAGGGTTGTCAACGTGAAAGTTGAAGTCTCCCACAATAATTAAACAGTCATAATCAACACATATCACAGACAGCAGGTCACTAAAATCATTAAAAAAGTTTGATGTGGACTTAGGAGGCCTGTAAACATTCAGAAACATGGTTCGTATCGGGCCCTTTACCTGGAAAGCCAAATTTTCCCAAAAACACCTTTTTACACTTTAGTGAATCATTAAACAATGTTGCTACTCCTCCACCTTTCCTTTGCTGTCTGCTTTCACAAAGAAAATTCTAGTTTGGAGGTGTCGACTCCAGCAGAATGGCTGCTTCATTAAATTCATGTAACCATGTTTCTGTTAAAAACATAACATCAAGATTATTGTCAATAATGAAGTCATTAATTAAAAGGGATTTTTCTGACAGAGATCTAATATTTAGTTAACCCAGTTTATATGATTTGGTGGTTGATGATGTCTCTGTGGCAGGTTACATCTGACAGTTTATGACTTTTAAGTACGACTGATTATTCCTGTCTGTTTTCCTTTTGCTTTTCTTATTTCTGCCACGTACCATAACAGATATTCCATGTTCTCCGTCAGGAGACCCAGGCTTATGCTGGAAGCGGTCTTGACTGATAAACGTACTGCCAGGGCCCGCTGAATATCACAAGGAAGTTATCCGAAGGTCTTCAGGACAGGCATGTTCTGTGATATGTAGAGGAGGAGGAGGATCTGGACCTCTGTGTCCTTTGGAAGATGCTGATTTAGTCACAGAACTGCGGTATTCAGAATTAATATGTGGAGAGGATGTTAACTGTAGACCAATCTTAAGGACTTTGTTCATGTTATGAGAGAAATCCAATGAGATCTGGGATGAATCTTTCTGTAGCTCTGACGACGCCTCTTTCTGTGTCATCTTTCTGGCTGTCTTTATCTTGGCTTGTTCGGGCTGCACTGGGCTTATCTTTTGTTTAGGCACTGGATGTAATTTGTTTTGAAACAAAGCTGAATAGAAGATGTTTGAAATCAGTCGTTTTGCACCTGACCTATTTAGAGAGAAACCATCTCTGTTGAACAGATGTCTTCTTTCCCAAAAGATGTTAAAGTTGTCTATGAAGGTTAGAGTTGTTTGTTTGCATGTTTTTTCCAGCCATTTGTTTAGCATCAGAATTCTGGAAAAAATCTTGTCTCCACAAGTAATGGTCGGAAGAGGGCCGCTGAGAAGCACCTTGACATTTTTGCCATGAACTAAGTTCAACAGACGAATGTAATCCTCTTTCAATACTTCTGATTTTCTTATCCGGGAGACGTCGCCCAGGGCTTCAGCTTGTATTATGAGTTTTTCCAAGGTCGGGCGTTCTTTCAAGATCCTTGGAAGGTCTGTCTGAAGGATGTCTAATAAATCAGACACCGGGCCATAGTTCGAGTCATTATAAATTAACACCTCTGTGTTTTTCTTGTTACAGAAATGTTTAATCCCACATACAGACCCACTGCATAAAATCAGGGTCCTTGGCCCCGTGGCATTTCCTTTCTCTGATGTATTAGAGCGAAAGTCGTTGACGTACCTCTGAGTGTTGTCATGATTCTCCTGGGTCACATTTTGGAGCGGAGCGAATCTGTTTCGTAAAGGAATTCCAGCATTTCCAGCAGGTTTACTTCTATCATTTGTTGTGGGAACAGCCCACTGTTGTTTCACTTGTCCTGGGACATCTCTCTGTAGTCTCAGCCAGTTTTCTTTGTCTAGGCGTGGGGTTCGTTGATCCTTTGGTCTTGCACCCAGAGTGGTCCAGGGATTCTCATTTTCCTCAGGGATCTGTTTGTTCAGAGAGTTGCCGGGCTGGTGGTCCCCGTTTGGAGTCGCAGGCAGGGTTGTTTCATTTCCCTACGCGCCGTTTACATCATAATTCAGTTCGAGTCGGCATATCTTCTGTTCTATAACAGCGATCTTCTGTAGAAGCGTGTCAAGGTCCACTGTGGTGAAGGTAGGCATCTTTGCAAAATCAAAATCAAAAATAAATAAAAAGAAAATAAATAAAAATAACTAAATCCAACTTTCCGTGGTTTTGGCAAAGAGATAAAAAGGAGATAAAAAGTAAAAAGCAGTAAAATGCAAGCAAGCAGGGAGCAGAGAAAAATGCGTCCGAGCAGGCAGAGAGGCGGAGGCAGCCAGAGGGTCTCTACGTTTCCTCTGGCTCCGAAGGAATTCCCGCGATCGTTTCTCATTAATTTAATAAACCTTGTTTAACCGTCCTCCTGCCTATTCTGTGTGTTCTGCATGTGGGTCAAAAGACTAGGAACCATGACAACTACATTTCATTATTAGATATAGTCTGCCGGTCTTAGCATATTGCTGTAGTTCAAAACCACAAAAGACACTTAGGTTCCCTAAAGTCTTGTAAATATTAGGTTTTAAAATTCACATACTTTGTCAATTTAGCTATATTTGCTTAAACTTTTTATCACATACGAATCTATTTTAATAAACAATGTTATTAAATGCAAACCAAACAATACCAAGGAATTGAACAAGACTAAGACAAACACTGACTACTTCAATAAGAATTGACTTTAAGTTCAAGTTTAAATCATAAAAATACAATAACACTAAACAGGTCTTATTAGTGTTATTATTTTACATTTAACATTCTTTCCTGTACGGGAAAAAGTCTCTGAAGAGCACTCTGAACATCAAGGGTGCAAAGGGCATGCTCTTGACCATCTGTAGCATCCCAAACTGAATGTCAGTAGAAAATCAAACTGTTATTTATTTTTTTAGTGTCAGATGTTTTTCAACATACAACTTAATGTATTTTGAAAATGTTATATTTTTTCAGGTCGTCACTGTGAGACCCATCAGATGACTGGAAATTACATGTGGGATGAAGTGTCAAACAAGGAGTTTCTTATTGGAACCAATCCTGACAGTCGGTTATCTCTTTGGTGGAATGGATCAGAACCTCTCTGGGTCACCCTCCAAAACGTGGGAAAGAATGTTTTTATGTACTTCTGGCCTGGTGAGTACACACAAGGGTAACCTGTGGTATCTTCTGACACATTTGATCACATCTTGCAAACCGCAACTGAAAGACTGTAAAGAAATCTATTCCGCAACATTTTTGTTTTAATTTCGTGAATCAAATAAGTTGTTGGTTTCTTTCTCTTCTATTTCAACTTGGTGAATAGCAACAGGTCACAGTAAGTGACAATTTATGAGACAATTTAATTCAATAAAACAAATCCAGTCAGTTCATACATATTGATTAAGTTAAATATTTGAAATATAGCTTAGTCATATTTAATTACACTGAAGATTTCTAAAACTAAAGGCAGGGTCGGGGTTTTTTCCAGATGTTTCCCCAAGTTCCTTTTTGAATAAGACCATCTTACCTGCTCTTCTGCTCCTCACATGAAAAAACGCTTCCCAATCCACTCTGGTCTTATTTCATTTTCATGAGGCCTTCCTCTTCTTCTCATAAACTTGTACACAGTTTACTTCTTGCGACTCTCGGCCATGTTCTAAGTATACGGTGAGAGCATCAAAGCTACAATGAACGGTTAACCTCTGAGGTAACAAGATAACCGTTTGTCTGATGTGCTGGCTCTGAAGAAAAAGGCTTCTGCACTTTCTCTTTGGCAGTTACTTTTCTCATGCTCCTGAATACGCTGGTGGATATGTTTCCAAACATGCATGCCTCCTTGCACTTGCAAAGCCTTCAGCTTCTGACAGTGCCTTTGTCAGAGATAACAGAATAGAGAATGATTAGCGTCATCATGTGTTTTTTTTCATGTCTTCTTTTTGTGGCATCCTTTCACTGGAATACATTCTGAATTATATTTTTTTTTTGGCTTGTCTGATTTGGGTGGTTGAAAACATAAACTCAAAACGTGGAATGTGGAGGGAAAAAATTAGATAGCTTCTGTGAAATATAAACCTTTTCTTTTTTGTCTGATTCATCAAAAAAAATGGATAAATAATCAGCTAATTAATTGATTATTAAAATAATTGTAGCCATACTCTCTTCACCACCTTTGTAAAAAGGTAAAAAAAAAAAAAAAATACTAATTGACTATTATGCATTGGCTATATTCATATAACAACAAATATTTTTTAATCTCAATGAGATTTTAGTAGTTTAAACAAAGGTTAAATATAATATTTGAACAATTATTTTAATATATAATTTAGGTGTCAATGAGAATACCATTATAGATGGCTAATAGATAAAGTTATGTAATGGGTTATGGGTTTTGTCTTGGTTTAGCTTTGTACTTTATTTAACCAGTTCACCAGCCTGTAATCAGCCAGTTCAGTTCACATCTCAGTCACCACCCAGTTATGTTCAGTTCTCAGTCATCAGCCAGTAATGAGCCAGTTCACCTCACAGCCACCAGCCACAATCCGATTAGGCTGCCTGTCACTCCCCTGTCACCAGTCACTACCAATCAGTTCAGTTCCTTCTTTAGCCACCACCCTTCCTCTGATCAGTCTCACCTGTCACCTTCAATTAGTTTTCATCTCCGGTCACCTGTGCACTCTTCTATTTATACCTGCCTCAAACCTCTGTTCAGGGCCAGATTATTTCAAGCCATTTGGCGAGTCTAGTCCAGCCGTCTCGGTTTTGTGTCTGCCTGTTGATTTGACCCGACTCTGACCCGAATATTCTGAGCCAGCCCGATCTCTGAATTACCTGTTTTCCTGCCTGATCTGACTCTCTGCCTGTTTTGCCTGACTGCTTCTTGTTCTGACTACCTGCCTGTTTTGCCTGACCCCTGCCTGATCTGATTGCCTGCCTTTGTTGCCTGACCCTGTTCTGTCTCTGGACTGTCTGAGCCTGCCTGATCCCTGTCTGTTTATCCAACCTGCCTGTCATCCCAGTTTCGACCCAACACCTGTTCCTTAATAAACCGTCTTAAGTCACAGCCTTATTGTCTGGCTGAATACTGGGTCCTCTGTCTCAATTTTTGACAGAATAATCTGTCCACCTTAGGACCCAACGCCAGACAAGTCATTGTTTTCAACATGAGCTCTTCTCCAGCTCGGAGCCTACTCTCCGGTAGAGCCATGTTGTTAGGCGCCCAGACCCGACTAAACGCTCAGAGTCAGGAAGTCCACTTATCCAGAGACTCCGGAATCTGCTCCTCTCAGAGGTTTAGAAATTACTTCTAGCGGTCGAAGCAGATCTGATCGCGGATCTTCGCCCAGATCTTTTCTTTAATCCACAGCAGTTTCCCGGTCCTGTGGAGGAGGCATTTGTGTCACGACGGACTCGTGTTGTCCCGCCTCCACAGTCTGACTCTGTTTCGCAGCCCATCCAGTCTTCTCGGCACCGTAAGCACCGACGCCGACCTATCAGCCAGGTTCCGTCCTCTCCTGTCAGTTGTCAGCTGTTTATTTTCAGTCGTCATCTGTCCCAGATTCAGTTAAATTGTCTGGGATCTCCTCCACGTCTGTTGCAGTTCTGTTTCCGCCTGTCTGCCAGGCATAGCCTATCTCCGCTCCAGCAGAGTCTACCACAGCTCTGCCCAACGACTCCACTGAGGTTTTCTTCAGTAAGCAGGCAGAGGAGTTAAGATTCTTTACCTCCGTAATTAAACGTCTGAGAGAGACTTTGTTAAAAAATGATTTGTCTGTTTTAGAAGCTAAGTTAAAGTGGAGGAGAAATATGGAACAGCATTAAGGACTCTAGATCACCATCCCTCATCACCCTTCATATTTAAATCAGTCACCCGAGGTCAGTCTTGCCGCTCTCATCCAACTATAGAACCGGAACCAGTCATAGACTACAACTCAGACTCTGTTCCCATCACTGGTGGGAACAAGCTGCTGCCTCAGGTCCTGCTTTTGTCGCCGAGGATCTGGTTGACTTCTCGGGACCTATCAGGGTGGGTGCAAGGCTCGCCAGTCCGCCAGTCAGCGTGGGGGCATTGCTCACTAGTCCGCCAGTCAGCGTGGGGGCATTGCTCGCTAGTCCGTCAGTCAGCGTGGGTGCGACGTTCAGTGCAGGTGTGCTGCTGGTCAGTCTGCCAGTGAGCGTGGGTGTGACGCTCGCCAGTCTGCCGGTCAGCATGGGTGCGACGCTTGCCAGGCCACCAGTCAGCGTTGGTGAGACGCTCGCCAGTCTGCTGGTCAGCGTGGGTGTGATGACTGCCAATCCACCAGTCTTCACTCCAAAGTTCTGTAAGGAGGTGGTCCAGATGGAGCTGCTTCCAATCGTCATTGCACGATCCTGTGAGGAGGGGACCGAGATGGGTCCGCCTCCGGTCTGCAAAGAGGGGATCCAGGTGGGTTCGCCTCCAGTCTTCATTGCACAGTCCTGTGAGGAGGGGGTCCAGACGAGCCTGACTCCAGTCTGCAAGGAGGGGATCCAGGTGGATCCGCCTCCGGTCTGCAAGGAGGGGATCCAGGAGGGTCCGCCTCTGGCCTGCGAGGAGGGGATCCAGGGAGATCCACCTCCAGTCTGTAACTCAGGTCCTCGTCGAGACACCAATCATCAGGGTCCTCATTGAGAAGGCAACTATCAGGGGCCTTGCCGAGACGCAAAGTCTCAAGGGCCTCTTCGAGACCCTAATATACTAGTTCTACAAGATTATCTTAAGGTCCCCAGGTTATTCCTGGAGCTCGTAGTCTCTAAGTTTGTGGGTGCATCCGAGGCCAGTAGCCAGGTGCTTTCTGAGGCCAGTAGCCAGGTGTTGCTAAACTTACCCAGAGTCATACCTCTGTTTATCAATCCATTCCCTTAGCTCTCAGCAGTAAAGACTTTATGGGATTCTTCATAAATAAAATTGATTCCATAAAAAATTAAATAATTGGCATCCTCCCAAACATGATTAACTTGTCCTCAGTAAGTGAGGCAGTGTTGAAGGAATCTTTAGAATCTGATTGGTGTTTGAACTGTTTAACAGCACAAGAGCTTTCTGAGCTATCTAAAATTTTAGCTTCATCTAAACCTTTTACTTGTATATTAGACCCAATTCCAACCAAGTTATTTAAGGAGGTATTCCCTTTGATCAATGCCCCTTTTTTAGACATGATTAATCTATCCTTAGTAAATGGATATGTACCACAGGCTTTTAAAGTAGTTATTATTAAACCTTCACTGAAGAAAGCTTCTCTTGATCAAAATGAGTTAGTAAATTACAGACCTATATCTAATCTTCTTTTCCTATGTACAATTCTTGAGAAAGTAGTTGCTAATCAACTATGTGAACATTTACAAAGTAATGACATATTTGAAGAGGTTCAGTTAGATAGCACTGAAACAGCTCTAGTGAAGGTCACTAATGATATTCTCACAAATGTCCATTATCTGGACACAATTCCAGATAAAGGACTTGTGTCTATACTTGTCCTGTTAGATCTCAGTGCTGCATTTGATACAGTTGATCACAATATTCTCCTAGAAAGAATTGAACATACTATAGGGATAAAGGGGAAAGCATTAGGCTGGTTTAAATCGTACCTCAAAAAATAAGCTTATTAATCAACCACTTAATCTGGATGGTATGAAATTGTCCTCTGGTAATAAAGTAAAAAATCTTTTTTTCCGCTCCGGATATTGCCAAAATTAGAAATATTCTGTCCAGGGGTGATGCTGAAAAACTGGTCCATGCATTAGTGAAAATTTGTTGAAAAAGTGGGATCATATTTCTCCAATTTTAGCTTCCCTTCATTGGCTTCCTGTTAAATCAAGAATAGAATAAAAAATCTCCTTTTCATGTATAAAGCCCTTAATAATCAAGCTCCATCATATATCAGAGCTCTGATTATCCCGTGTGTTCCTAACAGAGCACTTCGCGCTCAGACTGCAGCTCTACTGGTGGTTCCTAGAGTCTCTAAAAGTAGAATGGGAGGCAGATCCTTTAGTTATCAGGCTCCTCTCCCATCGAACCAACTCCCAGGTATGGTCTGTGAGGCAGACAACCTGTCTACTTTTAAGACTAGGCTTAAAACCTTCCTTTTTGACAAATCTTATAATTAGAGTGGCTCAGGTTATTTTGAGCTATCTCTCTAATTATGCTGCTATAGGCTTAGGCTGCTGGAGGACATCAGGGTCTATTTCTCTCTCTCTCTGCTGAGTTCTCCTACTGGTCTCCAATTAGCATTGCTTGTTGTCATTTCAGCTTTTAACTTTTTGTTCTCTCTCTTTTTTCTTCATACTATGTACACCTGGTCTGGTGTTCTGCTAGCTGTGACATCATCCAGGGAAGACAGATCACCCACTATTACCATATAATGTAGACCAGATTCCTGGATCGATTTGTGCTTCTGTACTTTTTTGTCTCTCTTGTTGTGTCTCTGCTCTGTCTTGTCTAACCCCCGATCGGTCGAGGTAAATGACAGAGAGGATAGTAACCATCTTCTGTCACTTTTTAATCCATCAAGTTGATGGATGACATATCAAACCCTTATCAAACCCCCACCACCACTTTCGGCCCCTCCCCCGCCCCCTCCTGCACCGGAAGTCCCACCCATAGTTAATTATTAATATGATATTATTATAAATGATATTAATATAATAATAATAATTATTGTTATTAACATAGTTTTTAATGTTATTATCGTGATTACTTAATTAGGTCTAATTATTTAATTCATGTTATTCACTTTCAATTATTTAATCCATGTTAAACACATTAAATTATTTAATTCATTCTATACACAATCAATTATTTAATTTATGTTATACACAATCAAATATTTAATTCATTTATACACAATCAAAAATCCGTTGCTTTTGAGTTGAAATCATCCAGAGGAGCCGGTGAAATAGGGAATCCTTAATCTTTAATCCTGATATAAAGATCAATTCAGTTTGGAGGGTGAACGAAATTTGTTTTCATAGTGCTGCTGTTCACTCTCTTACTGACCACGACCTAACTTTCATGAGATCTGTTTGGGAAGAGGAGTTGTGTCAAACACCCGTGCTGCAGGAAGGGGGACAATATCGATATGGCATTTGCAGTCAGCAAATTCGTGCCGGGCGTTATCTTATCATTTTATACACCTAACATCAAAACCGTCCCTTTCAACGAACGTGACACCGCATGTCATGGTCATCTGAGGGAACAGACTGGTAGACACAGCTAAGTATACATACCCCTCCCCTCTCCCTGAAAAACGGCTTCATTATTTTCCTCAATATAACAAAAGTTTCAGATTATCTCAGTAAAAAAACCCAATACGGTCGGTGCATGAGACGGTGTTTCATGGTCATCTGAGGGAACAGACAGCTAAGTATACATACGCCTCCGGTCTCCACGGGAAACGGCTTCGTTATCTTCCTTAATATAACAAAAGTTTCAGATTATCTCAGTAAATATTAATACGGTCAGCAAAAATCAATGTGTGTGTGCAACTCACGTCTTTCTTATCCTACAACTCTCTTGGTAAAAAAAAAAAAAATAACAACTATATTTTAACTAACTCTGAAGGCAGCCATTTCTCTAAAGATGGTACTAATATTTGTCCTATGAACAAATTATTTCACCTGAGCTACAGAACGCTGCAACTCCAGAATTACCAAGGGGGAAAAGCTGTTTCTCTGAGTGATACCCAGTCAGCCTAAACTGACTTATTGTACTTTTTTTTTTTTAATGACCGCGGATGTTACCTGTACACGTCCTAACTAGGGCTCTTATAAACAATTCTTTTAATAAATGATTATTCTAATGATTTTTCGGACAATTAATTGTGTAATCGATAAAAGTGTACACATTCTGTTGATTCTTAACATAATTACTTAAGCTCATTGTATGAGTAATAGAAATGAAAAAAATGCTAATTGGTGAATAATTCACTCTGAAACTAAAAAAGTTCTAAGATCAAAATGTCAAAAGTTCAGCCCTTTCTGGTTGACTTAACAGTGCAGATGCCTCTGTAGTGAAAATAGTCACAGAAAGTATCAAGTTCCACCTGTACATTACATTCTGGGTTTTTTCTTTTTTAAATTAGAATAGATTTTATTCTATTTATATAAAACAGATCCTTCTAGTGTACTGCAGGGGCAAAGTTAAACTTATTTTTTAGTTTATAAATGATAATATAATGATAATGACACATTTATCAAATAAGGTAAACATCTAGCATAAAATAAGGCATGATAAATAATACCTTTTTTCATATAATTCTGACCAAGTTTTAACTTGGAAATAGCTGTACCGTCCCACAGTGGGGAGATTCAGGTGACAGCAGACTGACAGACAATACTGATTAAAATGGAACACAGCTCAATTTAAAGTTAAGTCATACAGCAGAAGAAAATGAAAACAAACTGCAATTATTAATACATAACGCCTAGTCAAATAAAAATTGAAAAAAAGTTGCTTTGCAGAGTAATGTAATATTTTCAACATATTTTGTTACACAAATTAACAAAAACTGCAAAGACTTCCATAGAACAGAACCAGACTTTCCTCTAAATATATTGCTCTGATAAGACTTTGCAGGTTTCACTTGCTCATGCTGCAGTGAAAGAGCTCCACTTTGTCATCTCCATCTTTAAACTAAAAACTAGATATTTTGATTTTGCCTGCCCCCCAATAGTTAATTTTATGGGACACAGGGTTTCCCCAGAATTTGGGCTAATCTTTGCAGTAGGTGTCTTGGTGGGTTGAGGGGTGTGTGCGGTTAACTGTGTCGGTGGGATTTTTACCAAAATATTGCTTTTTCACCATTAAAAACAGCAGAACAGTATAGTGTTGTATCAGACAAGTAAAAGTTAGGTAACCAAAGTGAGAAGAACATGATTTCTAATTGTGATGGCAGAAGTATCCAGTCAGTAGCTTTTGGTTTTACGATTATAAACATTGATCCAATATATGGTGGATATAAAGGCTGCTGCATCAGGCGGCTGCGAGCAGCAACAGAAAACCATACAGGGTACAGGCCGGCCTGCAGCACAGTAACAATGCAGAGGTTGCTGTCAGCAATACCTGTTGCTGGGTAATCCGTAGAGCCAACATTGGCACTGCCGTCTGTCGTCACACAAACCACGCAGTCTGTTTGTACTAACACTTATCTTGACTTAGGTTAAATCAGTCGGTTTGGAAGTGGCTATTTTCTTTTTTTTTTTTTTTTTTTTTTTCCCAGTGTCCTGTCTAGCACTATGGCAATAGGAATTGATATCTCAATGCCAGATGGAGCTCGACAGATTTTGCTTTTACAAGTGGAGCAAACAGCTTTCGCCATAGTGCTCCACTTGATTTTTGCTTGTAAATAGCTTTATTATGATTCCTGCAAGGAGAATTTCAAATTATATGGACATGACAATGGGAGAGTAAAGGAAGAACAAAAAGTGAAAGAAAAGAAAAAAAAAGAGTAGAGGTGAAAGAAAGAGGAGATAAAAGGAAGAGAATGATAAAACGTCCTCTGTCTGCTCCATCACCTGGAAAGAGACACAAAAAGAACAGCACAACCAACAGACATAAAGCAACAGATACACTCGAATAACACCTAGATGCCATTGCTAAATCATATATATTATTATGTAAGCTGACATGTGTAATGTGATATTTGAAAAAAGAAAGTGACACAACATAAATAAATATATAAATAAATTATAAGATTACTGTATATAAGTGAACACTTAATACCTGGGACCCAGCACCTGTGGGAGATGTGAAAGTGCACTAGTTTAGGTGAAGATTATCCAGAAATAGCTTGATAGTGATTGTGGAGAACCAAAGACCCACCTTCCCCGAGCACAGAGGCAGGCGTCAGGGGACCCGTAACCCCGGACTCCCAAAGGGGTCCCTAAAGCAGGTCGCCCAGGAGGGGACGACACAGGATATCTGCAACCCCCCCCCCCCCCCCAAGGAAGGAGCAGAGACGACCCCGAGGAATTCCCCCAGCCACCGCAATGCCGACGCCCTCAAGAGCCGCGGAGACGAGCCCGTGGGCTCCGCCGGCAGCCAGCCCCGCTGAAGTGGTCCCGGCCATGGGCCCTGAGGGCCAGAGGCCCCAGGGGCGCCCCGCCCCCGCGACGAGGGCCCCGGCCGCCCCCCGGGGGGCCAGGCCCCGCGAAGAGGCCGCCAGGAGTGGGCCGGCGCACGCCCAGGAACCCGCCCCAAACCCGAAGCCAACTAATGCGCCAGGGGGCCAAGGCGCCCGCCAACGAAGTGGAGGAGGGCAGGACGTGGGGGGATGGGCTCCGCACCTATCGGAGACTTGAGATGTTCTTGGGAGAGGGAGCGGACCACACCCATACCTGGAAAGAAAAAAAAAAAAAAAAAACTCATTCACCCCATCCCTCCCTTGTGCCCCACTCGCCACACACAGAAAAAAAAAAAAAAAAAAAAAAAGACGCTGTACACACATTCCCACATAACACTCACATCCAACACTGACCAAAGGGGGGGGGGGGGGGTCACCCCAAATCGACTATACGACTGCTTGTGCCCGACCCCCGGCCCCGGCCCCCGACCAGACGCCCCCCGGACCGGGCCCCCCCAAGAGGGCGGGCCAACATGACCCACACGAGCCACCCGGCCAGAGCCCCCCCCTCCCCCTAAATACCTAATAAACCCCCTCCCTCCCCCCACCTTACCCTTGCCATCCCTGCCCCCCGCCCCCTTGGGGGAGCGGAGGCATCAGCCCCAGACCTGGCAGGCCGCTGACTGCACACCGCAGCCCCCCGCCAAGACCCCGGACACAGTGGCCCGCACCTCCTCCAGGCCCCAGACTCCTTGCCTCCATCGGAGAACGGGGGTGTGCAGAAGACCCCGACCCTCCCTACGCCTGCTCAAATGTTGTGTTGTTGCATGTTGTTCTCAAGTGCGTTTAAAAACTGGGAGCGCCGAAGGGGATGCACGGCACAGCCCACCCCCCTTTCGGAAGGTAGCTGTTGCCAGCACACCCCTTCCGTGTGACTGCCCAGAACCCTCAATGTCTAAGTGGGAGAGGAGGTGAAGGGAGCCGTCCGAGGTGAGGCCCACACAACATAAGCCCCCCCCCCCCCCCCCCCCCCCCCAGACGTCTTCCCCCCACCCCCCCCCTACCATGGCCTATATGAGTGTGTGATGTGAAAAATGTTTGAAGTGAAAGTGTCTAAGATGCATGATAAAATTGGGGAGAGGGGCGTCACCAGAAAGTGGCAACCTCCAGTAACGCCCTGAAGTGGCTATTTTCTTGCTGAATAATGGCAGTAATTGTCTAAACTTCCTCTTTTACTTGACAAACACAAAATTGTTGAATTTTGCTTGGAAATCAGTGGCAACCGCAGAACAACAGACTCTCTAACAGCCAAACCAGTGGTGTAAATCCTCTAAAGCTACATGGGGTGAACCCTGAACTAAGGGGGGAGTTTTGTGGTGGATGGAAGTTTCTCTTAGTTTTCATTTAGTTTCCAAACACATCTATTCAATTCAATTCAATTCAATTTTATTTATATAGCGCCAAATCATGAAACATGTCATCTCAAGGCACTTTACAAAATCAAGTTCAATCATATTATACAGATTGGGTCAGATTATACGGATTGGTCAAAAATGTCCTATATAAGGAAACCAGTTGATTGCATCAAAGTCCCGACAAGCAGCATTCACTCCTGGGGAACCGTAGAGCCACAGGGAGAGTCGTCTGCATTGTACATGGCTTTGCTGCAATCCCTCATACTGAGCAAGCATGAAGCGACAGTGGGAAGAAAAACTCCCCATTAACGGGAAGGAAAACCTCCGGCAGAACCGGACTCAGTATGAACGGTCATCTGCCTCGACCGACTGGGGTTACAGAAGACAGAGCAGCGACACAACAAGAGAGACAAAAAAGCACAGAAGCACACAGTGATCTAGTAATCTGTTCTACATTAGATGGTAGTAGCGGGTGAGCCGTCTTCTCTGGATAATATCACAGATAACAGAACGCCAGACCAGGTGTACCTACTATGAAGAAAAAGAGAGAGAGCAAAAAGTTAAAAGCTGAAATGACGACAATCATTTCAACGTAATACAATGCAAAACTGGAGAACAGTAGACTGAAGAACAGTAGAAATCAGTAGAGTGAGAAAATTAGACCCTGATGTCCTCCAGTAGCCTATGCCTATCACAGCACAACTATAGAGATAGCTCAGGGTAACATGAGCCACTCTAACTATAAGCTTTGTCAAAAAGGAAAGTTTTAAGATTAGTCTTAAAAATAGATAGGGTATCTGCCTCACGGACCAAAACTGGGAGTTGGTTCCACAGGAGAGGAGCCTGATAGCTGAAGGATCTGCCTCCCATTCTACTTTTAGAGACTCTAGGAACCACCAGCAGACCTGCAGTCTGAGAGCGAAGTGCTCTGTTAGGAATATACAGTGTAATCAGAGCTCTGATATATGATGGAGCTTGATTATTAAGGGCTTTATACGTTAGGAGAATTTTAAATTCTATTCTTGATTTAACAGGAAGCCAATGAAGGGAAGCTAAAATTGGAGAAATATGATCCTTCTTGTTGATTTTCATCAGAACTCTTGCCGCAGCATTTTGGATCAGCTGAAGACTTCGAACTGCATTTTGTGGACTTCCTGATAATAAAGAATTACAATAGTCCAGCCTTGACGTAACAAATGCATGGACTAGTTTTTCAGCATCACCCTTGGACAGAATGTTTCTAATTTTGCCGATATTCCTGAGGTGAAAAAAGGAAACTCTGGAAACCTGTTTAATATGGGATTTAAATGACATGTCTTGGTCGAAAACAACACCAAGATTTTTAACTTTATTACCAGAGGTCAAGTTAATGCCATCCAGATTAAGTGATTGATTAAGAACTTTATTTTTTGAAGACTCGGGGCCCAAAGATTACAACTTCTGTCTTGTCAGAATTTAAATGCAGGAAATTTAAAGTCATCCAGCTTTTGATGTCATCAAGACATGACTGCAGTCGAAGTAACTGATTGGATTCATCAGGATTTATGGATAAATATAGCTGAGTGTCATCAGCATAACAGTGGAAATTAATCCCATGCTGTCTGATAATTTTGCCAATCGGAAGCATATATATAGTAAATAGAATTGGTCCAAGGACTGAACCCTGTGGTACTCCACAAGTGACCCTAGAGTTTGAGGAAGATTTATTATTAACATGAACAAACTGGAATCTGTCCGACAGATAAGATTTAAACCAGCCTAATGCTTTTCCGTTAATCCCTACAGTATGCTCAAGTCTTTGTAGGAGAATATTGTGATCAACTGTATCAAATGCAGCACTGAGATCTAACAGGACAAGTATAGACACAAGTCCATTATCTGAGGCCATGAGAATAGGACCAGCACCATTGGTTAAAACATTGAGGTGAACATGTGGAGAGGTTTGGCCTGCATATGTTTTGACCCTATCTAGATCGGCAAAATCCCCCAGAATAAATTCACGGCTTTTCACCAAATTGCTTGTCTTAATTTTTTTTTCTTCCAAAATTCATCTCCACGATCAGTGTATGTAAACTTCTGACTGGAAAAATACCAGGATATGTTGTCCCTGTATGAAACCAAATGCAGCAACTATTTGAAAAATATGTAAACGGTCTAGACTAACTTTTCTAGTCCTATTTCGCAAAGTCAACACTTACACCCATTGGGTACTTTTTGTTTTTCGCATTATTTGTTGTTATTTCAACTTTATGTTCTCTCTGTTTTGTTTTTTCTCTTCATAGTAGGTACATCTACCCTGGCATTCTGTTTAGCTGCGATGCCATTACCCTCTTTAACGTAGAAACCATTTGTGGATCAGTGTTTCTGTTTTGTTTTTGTATCTCTGTTTCTGCCAGATTGATAGTGTCAGTAAAATTGTGTTGTATGTAGATTAATGGAAAATATCAAATTTAAACTTGAAAACCTGACTGTTTTTTTTGTTTTTTACTTTCTAAAGTTGTATTATCTGTCCACTCTGAAAAAGAACAGTCCAAAATTAGCATTAAGAACCCAAAGTACAATACGAGTGTGGATAGTAACCTGTATAGGTTATTTTCAACACTATGTGATTTTATTATTCATTGTATGATTATTCTTTTCCAATTTTTTCATGCATCGTTAGCATCAAGGCTCATCAAATCAGTATAAAATTAAGCTTTCTGCACAGTCTCTCCATCCTTGTCAAAAATGATTGTAGCTATTGAACTTTATGGTGCTTACTGCTGTTTCTTGTTTTTTCTTCATTCAATTTTGCATAAATATTCAGACATTATTTCTCAATAAACTATACATTAAAAGGGTGGCTCAAGATTTTTGAAGTGGGTTTCTGTTAATGCTATTAAAAGTTAATCTCTTACCTGCAGTACCAAATAAACTTTATTTGTAAAGCACTTTTCAGTTCTGCCTGACATAGGTTAAAACCAACAAGCATAAAAAAACTGAGAGAAAAAGGTTATATGGATAAATTAAAGTAATTTATGAGGAATGGCTGAAAAACAGTTCTGGAGTTTAATGAAGAAACTGCATTAAATATGAACAAAAAACTTAACACGAGCTATCATCATGGAAAAGCTAAATGTTTTAACAGGGTCTGCTGTAATGACACAATTTAAAAGACATAATACAAGGTGTTAATAAAAAAATTATGTATAATGATGTGTTAGTTGATTATTGTAATTAACTTCCATGAAGTTGAACTTAGTTATCTGCTGCAGGTAAGATATCAGGGGCTTCTCATTTTACCTCACTGTTGATTAATATCATTTTCATGCTTAAAAAAAAAAAAATCTTCACATACTAAAACACAGTTTTCTTTTTTAACAGAATCAAATATCTATATATTTGTTTCTGATTTTTTTTATAAAATGTTGGCATTTGAGTAAAACGTTTAACCCTGAAACTTGGCTGAACAGAAGTTGGGTCTTATCATCGATGTCCATAAATTCTAAAACAAGACAGTGATAAAACTGGTGCAGTTTCAAAAGCTTTTACAGTTGGATTTGTCAGATAAGCCGTGGACTTTCCTCGCCTAGTCTTTGAAACACAGTTTGTAAAATTTAGTACACCTTGTTTTTCAAACCTAAGGATTGCAGTTTTAGTGCTCTGTTAAACAGTTGTGTGGAGACGGATGAGGTACTAAAATGCCCCATTTCTTAATTCTATAGCGTGGTCTTTGCTGTTCCAATATTTTATGTGCACGCAAAACCTGCGGAAAGAATTATTGTCCTCTTTATAAATAAAATGTTTTGCTTTGGACGTCATGAATATTAATTAGTGTTACAGCAGCATGCAGCTTTGAGTAAGCTCAGACAGGCTTTCTTTTACTGCCCTTCCTCTGTGAAAGTTTTTGTGTTTCACAGGCAAAATCTAAAAAGAGCCCAGTTTTACCTTATTCCATTTTTACACGTCTAATTCTGCGATTCCATACACATTTTCCACATTGTAATGTGGGCTTGGATCAACTCGCCGTTCATTCTGCTTCCAAACTAAAAAATATATATATTGAACTTGATTGTTTGAGTGAAAGCCTCACATTTAGACAAATTTATTATGCTTAGCTTTTATTTCCAACACCAAGCATCTTCTTTATCCATGTAGTTGGTCAGAAAAAAAGAGGAAAAAAATGTGAAAGTAAAGAGCTTGGTCTGTTCAGTATATACACGCAAAGCAATAATGTAACATCTTACACAGTTTGTCTGTGAGAATCAACTTCACATATCTGTATCTAGAGTGCAGAGATTGCTCCTTGTCTTTGCCCTCTCTGATGGCTGAACAATCAGTCCCATCTGCTTCCTTTAATGTCACTCCAAATTAGCCCTAGTGCTTAGCAGCAGGTGTCAAGACAGACTTTAATCGCTCCATGCTTGCTTAGTATGAGGGATTGCTGCAAAGCCATGGACAATGCAGACGATTACTTTCTGGAGGAGTGAATGCTGCTTGTCAGGACTTTGATGCAATCAACTGGTTCCCTTTTTTTGACCAATCTGTGTAATCTCACCCAATCTGATTGATTTTGACTTTGTAAAGTGCCTTGAGATGACATGTTTCATGAATTGGCGCTATATAAATAAAATTGAATTGAATTGAATAAAAAAAAAAGCACTAAAGAGTCAGCCCAGATTGATGCATCAAGACAGATACTAGTGTCATGGTTTAAGTTTTGTCTGGCTTCTTTGTTATTTTGTAGTTCACTTAGCTCTCCCTCGCTCAGCTTTAAGCACACCTCTGGACACTAATTAGTTTTCATTCCCGTCACCTGTCAGGCTGCAATTACCCCTGATCTGTTGCCACCTGTGGTCACCTCTTTATAAGACTCACCTCATCCTGTTCTCGTCGCCGGTCCATAGTGTTCACTCCCGCTCCGTCTCTGCCAGAATCCTTGTCAGCTCAGTTTTTTTGTTACAGTCAGCCTGAAGACTTCCTTCAACTTTGTTTTTTGTTACAGTCAGCCAATAGACTTTCCGTCAGCTTTGTTTTGTTCCAGTCTCAGCCTAGATCCAGCTCAGCTCTGTTCCCACTCCTGTTCTCATCTCCTGGTGAGCTGTTCCGGTCTCAAGTCCACGGTTCAGATGTTTTGGTCTCAAGTCCACGGTTCAGATGTTCTGGTCTCCAGTCCACGGCTCTGATGTTCTGCTCTCAAGTCCACGGCTCAGATGTTCTGGTCTCCAAGTCCTCAGCTCAGATGCTCCGTTCTGGTCTCAAGTCTTCGGCTCCAGAGTTCCTCCCGGTCAGTCTCTCCACACGCCTCCTGCCGGCCAGCTTCTGCACCCTACACCTCCGTCTGTTGATAGACTCTGGGTTCATCATCATCCATCTTCCACACCCTGTTCAATAAACTCTCTTCTAAGAACTAGCTCTGTGTGTGCGTGCTGTGTCCGGGTTCATCCTAGAAAAATATCATGACAACTAGAAGTCAGGTTAAAAAATGAAGCAAGAAAATTGCGGCTATCCGCTAATGAATTACATCTGCAAGAAAATCTTTGTAGACCATGAAATACCTTCTTCATATGGATGATCCCCTGGAGTCTATTGAGGAAGAATAATGGCAGAAATCTACCGTACAACCTTCCCTCACTGGTTATGTTTAAGTCACTCTCACCACCGGCAAACACACACGCACAACGTCAAGCACAACACAGAGTCACAGACTTTACCCCCCGTTTTGTAGGCTAGTAGGCCAATTGTTCAAAACTATTCCTATTTGTTTTATTTGAAGTATTTACATACTTTTATGATAGAGAGTTTTTACAAAAGTCAAAAGAGGACTATTTGAAATCCCTTAAAATCCTGTCATTTAATTCCAGAGAGAAAGACGGTTAGAACAATGATTCATGGTTAGTCTGCATGCATTAACTTTTGCTGTATGTACTTTCTTAACCATTTGGAATGATGAAGACAAATTGCCAAACTTACCAGCCACGGTTCACTCAGAGCTCTTCTAGATAACAGATATAGGACAGCATATTGATTTAAAACATCCCTTCCTTTACATCAACTCTCCTGTACAGCTCATGTACAGCTTAAGAAAATCACAATTTTCTTAAATGTAATGTACGGAGCCCACCAGGCCTTTGAACAAAATCAAAAAAGAACATTCAGAACATTTGCTAAACATTCATTCCTGTTTTATCTATTGTGAATAGTGCATGTGTATAGATCAACGGTGTGGAATTCAGTGACCTGCAACGTTAGGCATTGTACAATATTTTTAGTGGGACATTACAATCATGTTTAACTTTTTCATATTTAAGCATCGACTGATCATTTAGCAACTGTGAGTGCCCACAAGTACTAGTATTATTACCAGGATTAATGAAAGAGTAGGCTTTACCATCACTTTTATTTGCAGTTTTAAGAAATCCAGCATGTTGGCATCAGAAAAGAATGTGTATGACATAGTATTAATATTAACAAATGTAATATTAGGACCTTTGCTGTGAGCATCCCATGGTTTTCCTATGTTATTGAAACAAAATGCGGATGCACAATTGCACGACAGGGTATAGCAAACCTTTTTTCAATATAAGAGGGAATAGATCATTATTTGCAATCATATTAGAAAGTTGAACATGTTTCTTGTTTCTTGTTGAACCAAATTATTCTTTCACTGACAATATTGGATGGAAAGTTTAATAATTATGCAATATAGAGGTCCTATGCAAATGTTGCATAGGACCTCTATAATTTTGTAGCGCTGGGGTAAATGTGAAGCGTACAGGTCAACTTTAAAATACGGTACCAGATGCATTAAACTTGAACTTTTTTATAGTGTTACTTCATTTGCTATAAAAATGCAAGGCAGATAAACAATGGGGGAAAGACTTTTAAACAAACCATCCACCCATTGTAACTATAAATACCCGATTCTAAATAAAACAGGTAAATCTTCCATGATTCTTCTAGGTTGTACAAATATAGATATTTCTTGTTAAACCATCAGACTGACAGCAACAAAAGCAATAGCACTGATGTTAAAGAAATGTTGAAATTTTGCAGTTTCCCTTCCAAAGAAAAACAGGGAATTCACAAATTGTTTATTGTGTTTTTTAGAGGGGTTGGGAAGTGAATTGTGATTTATAGTTGCAATCTCAGAAACTGACGGTATTGTTGGGGTTGCTACCACATTTCCCAATGTTAGTTCCATGAGAGCATCAATCCAAATCTGTGATTAAATGTATGTTTGTGCTATAGCAATAAAACCAGAATTCTGGTGTCTGAAGTAGCCTATTTCTTTATGGGTAGGTTTTTTAAGACCCGTCTTTGTGTCCTTCAGGCTTTGGCTACAGTGAACTCTAGTCACAGCTATACATCTATTGCCAGACAACTAAGGACTTGCCAGACTTTTTCACTTTCCTGCTTATAACAATTAAATTTCATGATACAATCATGAGTCAATCACTGCATCAAATAACATGAATGAACAAAAGGGTTTTTACAATTCCAGATTTCGAAACTGAGATTTCGAAACATTGTTTTGCCAGGCAGTTCTTTGCAGCTTCCGTAATACGATCGCATCTATGGAACTCTAAAAGCCATTGTAAGTTGGCTAGCATTCATGTGTTCTCAGTTGCATCTGTGCACATTATACACGAAGAAAAGTGGTTAAAAAAAATCCATTCCTGTTCATCTTAGTTTTTACAAAAGAGTTTATGTCTTGTCACAGAAATTTGTTTGAGTTATTAAGTTAGTTGTTAAGATTTACATATACATGTTTATGGTATAGAAATATATGTATGGTATAGAAATATATATGTGTGTGTGTGTGTGTGTGTGTGTGTGTGTGTGTGTGTGTGTACAGATTATATGCAATGTAATGGTTCATAATACATATTTGAAGTTGCGTTCAATATCTTAAACCTGGCTGGTTGTGGTTTTCCTATATGCTGTTTGAATTCAACAACATTGTGGTTTAGCAGTCATTTGTTAACCTAGCAAACTGTGCGTACAATATTCAGTTGTACAACTACATGTATTTGTAGTTACACTGCATAAAACAATATACAAAAATCCAGCCAGCAGTAAGATTAAAACAACAAATTATGCTCTGGTAAAGCTTAAAAAAGCTTTTGTAAAAGCGGTGGAGTTCAGCTTTCAAACAAAAAAAAAGAAAAGAAAAAAAGACAGAAAAAAGAAGACGGATGACTAATATGATTGAATTACTTCTGGTGTTAAAAATGGCAGGGATGTTTTTTCACCTTCTCTTGTCCCACCTTGCTCTTTATTTTATCCGTTAGGCATTGACAACATTAAATAAAAAATTTTTCATCATGCTAAACCCACATACTTAAAACAAATATGGCAGATCTAATACAGTTTTTCATTTTGAGCTAAATGCAAACTTGTTTCTGTTATAAATTTGTCTTTGGATGAACTTTTTTCTGAACTATTTTCTGATAGTTTATTGAAAGAGAGATGATTAGTGGATGAGGAAATCAGAATGAGATGAGAAATGTAGATGAGAATCAGAGCTGGAGAATTGGAGAGAGTTTTTGAGATGCAGGGTTGCTGTAGTACAGGGGCAGCAGGAGATCCAGGCAATGAAGCAGCGAGCAAAACTTGAGGCACAGATGAAGGCACCAAACCCAGCAGCTAACAGAAGCCTGTTGAAGCTCAGAGGTGGCAGGAAAATCTAGCAGCTGAAACAGGGAACAAACCAGGCTGACAGACGTGAAGTTTGTGGAGACCGAAGACGAACCGGCAGGGAGGATAAGACTGAGGGAGGCTTATGTAGGGAGGCTGGTAGGTGGAGTGAGTTCTGACTAATTAGTGCCCAACAGGTGTGACAGATTGCTGAGGGTGAGCTGAGTGAGAGGAGGAACTGAAAAAAAACAGGAAAAAAGCCGGACCAAAAACTAAACCATGACAGTTTCTACCGAGGTAAAAATAATACAAAGGATTATTACAGTTTTTGATTCTGAATTTATGTCTTTATCATTTTAGAAAAGAAATATACGGTTGATTTTAAGACTTTGCACCGGTCTCTTAACTGATTTCCAGATCTGCTTATATCAAGTTATTTTTTCTTTTAAAACTTTCACTTTAAAAAGCTATTAAATAAAAACGCTTTGAAACGTAATTCAACTTTTCACTAGATATCATATAAAACAATATTCCCTTATGTCATTCTGCTCTTTGTAGAGTAACACTGGAAGTGGAACGATGAAGTCGGGAATTTTTAGAAACAACCCAAATTTATGGACAAGTTCTCTAGGGAGACAATAGAAAATGAACTGCAGATGTCAGCCACTCATTGGCTGTGGGGAATTTGCGTATCCTCAGGCTGAGAAGGGTCCGGGGAGGCTAAATCTCCTTGGCCGGAGGGAAGTTGTGAGTCCTGGGATACCTCCGGGAAGGGTGGATCTCCTTGGCCAGAAGGAAGTTGTGAGTCCTGAAGCTGTGAATCTTCCTACTGGGTCTCTGTCAGAGGCGGCATGGCTGGAAGCCCGGCAGGAAACCTGGCAGGATGCGTGGAATTCTTATCCCTTAAAACAAAGATCTCTTGGTGTAGGTTCACACCTCCGGGGGGCATGGACCAGTCGTTGGTATGCCTCTGCAGCGATGTGAGGAGACTCACTGTCGCTGTCGCTTTGGGGAGGAGACAATTCAGGGGTTGGTGAGGATGCTGGTGAAGGCGGGTGGTACGGCCCCGGGAAGAATTTGTCGCTGTCCGGGGAGCCGTGCTGCGATGATGCTGAAGTGGATGAAGCGGATGAAGCTGTTGAAGCGGCTGAGGGAGACGGCGGTGGAGTAGGACCACTGCTGCCCGCGTAGTTGCTCATGGTTTCAGAGGTTAGAAGTCTGGTCAGTGAAGTTGGATGGAGTCCCAATCAGCCTGCTCGGCTGTTTTTTATACTGGGAAGGGGTATGGTTAACGTTGAAGGGGGCGGTATCGGCTGTTGTGAGAGGGCGAGTCTAAAAAGCCAGCGCTTTCTTGATCCCCAAAATGTCTCTCCAGTTGCGACAGTCGCAAAACAGCGTTAAAATCCGGTCTGCTATTGCAGTCATCTTGTCACACCATGCATCAAAGGGAATGGTTAACAAGGTTCTGAACACGCCACATTCTGCAGTATAATAGTCAAGCACAAAAATAACCAAGATTGTTTTATCTTGAGCCTGTCTCAGACTTGCACAGAAAAACCATTGACCCCCGTCTTTGATTGCCACATTGCTGATAAGATCCTATTTGTTGAATCCGTGTCAGTTTCGTTCAGGCGGGTCAGCGCCCGCTTGCAGCCCTTAGTGGTGGGTGAATCCATGATTCCATCCTTGGTTTCCTGATGAGCCTGCCTGCGGCGTTTAGTGACAGGTGAATCCATGATTCCGTCATCGGTTTCATGAATCACAGCAGGGTATGCCGCATACGTGTCTTTGGGGTTTTGTTTGCGGAACTTGACGAGTCTCAGAACAGCCCAATCGTTTGACATTAGCAAGCACATTGAGTGGATAGTTTGCAGCTTGTCGGCTCATTCATCCAGCTGATACAGACACATTTCGCCGGTTTCGTACTTGAAGAGGTATCCCCATTTACCGCAAGCTCCATAGGGTTCCAAAGACAATTCTTTTTGTAGAGGTAGGGTCGGAGGCATCTGAGTTCTGCATAGAGACAGCATAACCTTGCGAGGGGTCTGCTGAACTTGCCTAACACCGTCCTGATAGTTGTAGGTTGTTAGGGTTATTAAAGATAACCCCTTTTATCCTAGAACGAAAACCACACAAGTTTAGACTCTTCTATAGAAAAGGACAAAGGATAAACCCAAACGGAGAACTTCTACTCCCTGAAAGTCTGGGGTCGTCTGCGCTGGGTCATCTCTGTCCTTCTGCCTTTATTATCACACATCAAAGAGGGGGTCAGGAGGGTTGGGTCAGAAGGATTCAGGAATTTACAACATAGGGGTTGAAAAGAAACAAGGGAGCAAGCTTTGTTGTGGCCTTATCTGGGAGAACCATTTGTTCTCTCTGTCTAAGGTTAAATACAACAGAACCTTCCTGAAAGCAAACTCTTGAAACAAACCAAATACCTGTAACTTAAAAGAAATAAAATGATTACATTCATATTTCTCCAACATAGGTCATGATGAGTGTGTCAGAAAGGATAGATTCAAGCTTGCTTGTTTCGAACACCATGTTGAAAAGGATTTAATCACTATCGAGGCTTGAGAAAAGGACCTTATATTATGAGAGTGGCGACCAGGGGCGGAGTGAAGTGCGGGTGGGTGTAAACTCCGGGGGGTGGAGGATGGGTCCGAAAATGGGGGAGGGGTGTGAATTCCAGAAGTGGGGGAGAGGGCTGGAAATGGGTGATGGGGCCGGAAGTGGGTGGGGGATGGGTGTGAATTCCGGAAGTGGGGGAGAGGCCAGAAGTGGGGGAGGGGTCGGAAGTAAGGGAGGGGGGTTTGATAAGGGTTTGATATGTCATCCATCAACTTGATTGATTAAAAAGTGACAGAAGGTGGTTACGATCCTCTCTGATGAGAGGATCCAGGTTCACACTGAGCCTGGTTCTGCTGGAGGTTTTGCTCACTGTTAAAGGGGAGTTCCCTCTCCAGTGTTGCCTCTCCAGTGTTGCTCAGTATGAGAAATTGATTGAATTTGACTTTCTAAAGTGCCTTGAGATGACATGTATCATGAATTGGCGCTATATAAATAAAATTTAATTGAATTATGTCAGATCCTCTGTTGTCTTCATCCTGTTTTTGATGTCCGATCTATTCATAAATGGTGTTTTTCACTATGACCCTGCCATTCTTGTCTTTGCATGTGGGTCCCCAACAACACCAAAAAAGTTGGTAAAGACTGGCACAACTGGTCCAAACATTAATATTTCTTCCTGTCAGATGAAACGTGTTGGTGTTCTTAAAATGTGAATTTAAATCTATATCTGCCAGGTGTATGAACAATTCTAGGCTCAACCATATTTTAGTAGGGTGTTAAACAGACTTGTAAAGTGCAACACATGATGTTAAATAAAATTGTGTTTTTGTTGTACAGACAGAAAAAATTCAATAAAATCATGTTCATTACAATTTCCTGAACTTTGCTATTAGTTACTGCCAACCCAGTAGTTGACAGATAACAGGTGCAGTTTTTTCCTATTTTTTTAGGCTGTGAAGTGGAAATTCTGAATGTTCGCCCAGCATTCTGTAAGGAATACATTTACAATCCATCAGAAGACAATCTCATACAGTCGATAACCAGTGCGCTTGCTGCTTTGAGGTAAGAATACACTTTGTTTTCAAACATAGTATATCAGAAATAGTTGACATTACATCAAGAGAGTCTGACATAAAACAGGTCAAGACAATGTATTAGGTGTTAGAATTGATGGCGCCAGTGTTTGTGGCATGGTCACTCCATGTACTTGTTTTTGTTGTGTTTGTTGTTTATTTTTCAACATACCAATTCTGGTGTAGGATTGTCAAACATTATCAAATCTTTGATTTTATGTGAAGGTGTTTGGACACTTTGAACATGTTAGAATTTACATTGTTTCTAATCATCATAATATTTATTTATATTTTTTAATTGAGTGTAGCTGATGAAATAGTTTTTGTTGTTTGAATATCTTGGTAAAATTAAGTCAATCTTTATAATTATTTACCATTAAAACAAAATTTGATCACCTTGCTATTGAAAGGCATAAACAGTGTTCCACACATAAGCAGAAAGCAGGGAAAACCTATTCAATTCAATTCAATTCAATTCAATTTTATTTATATAGCGCCAAATCATGAAACATGTCATCTCAAGGCACTTTACAAAGTCAAGTTCAATCATATTATACAGATTGGGTCAGATTATACAGATTGGTCAAAAATGTCCTATATAAGGAAACCAGTTGATTGCATCAAAGTCCCGACAAGCAGCATTCACTCCTGGGGAAGCGTAGAGCCACTGGAAGAGTCATCTGCATTGTACATGGCTTTGCTGCAATCCCTCATACTGAGCAAGCATGAAGCGACAGTGGGAAGAAAAACCACCCATTAACGGGAATCACGATTAATCGCGATTAATCAGGGCGATTAATCGCGATTAAATATTTTAATCGTTGCCCAGCCCTAATATATATATATATATATATATATATATATATATATATATATATATGTATATATATATATATATATATATATATATATATATATATATGTATATATATATATATATATATATATATATATATATATATATATATATATATGTATGTATGTATATGTATGTGTATATATATATATATGTATATGTATTAATAATGGTTAGCTAACAGGTGCTCTTTCAGGTAGCTAGCTAGATCCAGTAGGTTAGACCAGTTATTCCCAAACTAATGTTTGGGAATAACTGGTCCACTCACGCATGTAATGTACTTTTAACTAGCTGCTATGTGTTTCAAAGGTCTAGTTAGTAACATTAACTGCCAACCCTCCCTAAGCCCTCCGGGTTTCCCACGTATTTGAACCTTTTTCCGCTGCCGTTTTAGTATTTATGTGCATGTATGTGGTGTCGCGGCTGAAGGAAAGAAACAATGTAGGCTATAAAATAAAACCGTGCATCATCTTTAACTTGCCAGAATGAAAATGGAGGGAACACACTCTCATTGACATCAGGATACTGTGGAAAGTTATGATCGGTAGTCTTAAAGCCGCGATCCAAGCGAGCCGACGACTCTTTGTTATCTCTGACACTTGTTCTCCGTGGTTCCGCCTCCAGGTAGGAAAGCGGTGGAAAGTTAACCCATTTTCTATGTTTTTCCCATGGCGATCATGTGTTGCGCTGTCACAGCCCACAACACAGCAACGGTTTACCATGGTTGAAATCAAGTTAAGGTAAAATTAATCAAATTAAAACACGGGTGAGAGAGGGAGTACAGTACGCGGTAGTCATAGGCAGAAGTCTGAGTAGCGGCGGCGGGGCATTCAATATGGCGGCCACACAAAGTAATACGTCATGACGCCCAAGCCCTATAATAGCATTTTCTGGTGCCAGCTGGCTGAGATCTTGATGGCAAGAAAAAAGAAATAGCCCAGACCATCCATCCATCCATCCATTTTCTAACACGCTTATCCCCGCTGGGTTTGCGAGGTGCTGGTGCCGATCTCCAGCTGTCAATGGGTGAGACGCATTGTATAAACTCTTTGTGCCAAACGAGTTATCCCCTTCGGAATTTGTAGAATTTTGTATTGTATTTTTGAAATCAATAAAAGTTTTAACCTTCAGCTTTGTGAAGTCTAAATATTTTAAATATCACATTCTAATAAAATGAAATAGATTTTTTAAACTGCTAATACATTGTTCTATTTTTAAAAGAGACATATCTCGTTTTCTTAATATGGTTAATATCTCTATATGGTTCTTGGTTGAATTAAAATATTATTAAATCTGATAATTTTGGCTGTACCTTTATTCAGTGTTCATTTGATCACACGTGAAATCCGCTCTATATGATCCATTCATGCGGGTAAAAAGAAAAGAAAAAGAAAAAAGACGAACAAGCTGACAGCTGTGATGAACTGTGAGCTGTGATTTTTGGTTTAAGCAGACAGACATGCGACAATCTAATGACATAAAGCTAATATTTTCGTGACACATGTGGAAATGACCACAGAGCCGTTTTCTTTCTCATAACGTGTTATATTGAGTGATCAATCGAGTTTTAACCGACATAGCAATCCTTTATGATAGCACTAACAAGTGTTACATTTCCAGTTTTTTCACACTAACTGAACGATAAAGTAACGACACCATTGCTATATTTTGTTAAGAAAAGTAAAACATCTTCATTTCCACTCCTAATAGGTTGGAAATGAGGCGGAGTTGAGATTCATTCTTCCAGTTGAATGCGCTCCCGACGCAGGGGATAAAAATTCTGGCGGGGATAAGTCGTTTGGCACATCGACGCCTGTTGCCTGTGGTATTCTAGCGCAGCAGGTCTTGGTGATATCACAGTAAATTGGGCAAAAGTCTGGACTATTTCTCCCCTGCGATGGACTGGCGACCTGTCCAGTTTATACAACGCCTCTCGCCCATTGACAGCTGGAGATAGAGACCGGCACCTTGTGAACGCAGGGATAAGCGTGTTAGAAAATGGATGGATGGATGGATGGATGGATGGATGGATGGATGGATGGATGGATGGATAGATGGATGGATGGATGGATGGATGGGTGGTCTGGGCTTTTTCTTTTTTCTTGCCATCAAGATCTCAGCCAGCTGGCACCAGAAAATGCTATTATTGGGCTGTCTTCGTCTGGAAACAGATGCATACAAACATCTTACGAGCGCAGCCATGATGACGTGGTAAACTCGCTCAGCTGACAATACAGCGATCTGATTGGCTGAGCAGCAAAAATCGAATCACGTGACCTCTTGGACCGGAGCGCCACAGTTTAGATTTTTTATCGGCTATAACTTCTTAATGTGCAAGTGAAAACGTGGGAACATTGGTGTTTTGAGTTCACTGCTATGTGTAGCAACTTTTCCTGGTGGAAGAGAGTTGCCCCCTGACAGTTCATACGAAAAGTCACCCTACAGATTCTGGCCCACGGCCTACAGGTCCTCCTCGGTCTTCACAGCCTGGTCCCGTCGCTGCGTCCGGTGTGTCGCTGATGAGCCGGATAAGGCTGCTCACCGAGTACCCTGAACTGGCAACACGCGCAGTCAAGAAATTAATGGCATTCGCCACTACATATTTATGTGAGAGAGGATTTTCATGTCTGACCAGCCTGAAAACTAAATACCGACACAGACTGTGTGTGGAAGACGATTTAAGACTGAAACTGTCGCCGATTCGGCCAGACATACAGGGTTATGCGCGTCCTCTCAAGCACACCCCTCACATTAGAGTCACAAGGACTCCATCACGCTCTGCAGTTTTGGCTGTATTCTGAACAGGCTCGTTATAGTCTTTGTTCTTGTTTGTTACATGTTATTATGTTATTCCCTTTTATAATGCAGATGTATTTAGTATCTGCAGTCAAGTTAATAAAACTCTGATCCCTATGTTGAATGTGTACCCCCCACATTCAACATAAGGATCGCATACCCCTCAGGCGGAGAGGGATTACAGCAGCACACCACATCTTGTCTTGAGGGAAGCCTTTTAAATGGTCTATAGCGGAGTCACTGATTAAGCATTTCATCTCCATCCGCGTTACCCCCCCTCCCACCCCCCCACCCCCCCACCCCCCCCGCGGATGGAGATGAAATGCTCCAAGGGGTACGCGATGCAAAAAGTTTGGGAAGCACTGGGTTAGACTATTGATTTTAAACTTGTGGCATCTACTGTCGGGACTCGGGAGTGGGTATTAGTTTACTTTAACCGCTTTGAGCAGAAAACGTAATAATACTCTTTAAAAACAAACAACTAAATTTATTTACAAATGTGAAGGACACAAGACATGTATTAATATCAATTTTGAAAAATCCACAGTATTCAGGGGTTAAAGCAAAAATAATCAATTTGACTGAAAAAATGTTCTAGTCAGCCCATATATTCCCGGGGCCGTGGACATCATGCCACCTTAGTAACCTCATTTGCTTATTGTGCAAAGTCCACTTTGACCAAATCTGGTAGTTCCATTTACAATTCCTGTATCTCTCCACCTTCCAGATTCAGAGCCTTGGCCCCATCCTGGACAGCCCTCTTCACAATCTCCTTCACTTTCCACATCCATAAAATCATATGGTTAACTTTCATATTTGCAGCATCAAGCAAGTTCTTCCTTCGCACTTTTGCCAAACTGGTCCACAGTCCACTCACCTTTCCACTTTACAATTTCAAAACCCCCCATAAACTGCAGCTAATTCAAAAGACAGCAGCTTGCATCATTACATTATCTTCTTCACACCTGTACATTAACTCCCCTGTCACATTCAATATAAATCAATCCTATATACTCTGTGTTCCCACCTCTCGCTCATTGACTGCTGGAGATGATCAACAGCCCCTCCACGACCTTCGTTACAGAAAAGCGCAGGTGGAATAATATTTATGATTTTTTTTACTTTTTCCGAATCAGACCCAGTCCCTCCTCCTTCTTCTTAAAAAAAAAGAAGCGCGTCATGCTAAATTAGCCGAGCTAGAGCGTTACTCTTTCAGTTTTAAATAAAACATAACAGCGACAGACACACTTACCGAGGGAAGTTGTTGTCAGTTGTTCTATCCACTGAACTTTCTGACCTGCTGGTTTGCATAAATCCAAAGAAAACCTTTGACCACCACTACTTTCATTCATGCATCTGCAGTCAGTTTGAGATCTTCTTCCAAAAGTTGAAATGATTGAACACCGATAAACCTCAAACTGGTAGATTTCCGATTTGCAAAGACCCGCCCTACTCTCCTTCTGATTGGCTAATGTCCTGGCTGTGCCAGATTTCATTGGTTGAGTGCAGCTTCTGTTTAAAATCTTGAATAAAATGTCTATACGGGACATTTTGCGCTCATTTTCCAAATGACGAAAGTCCCTCACAGCGACAGAGAACATTAAACCCCTGATAATATTACTTATTCAGATCAGAAGGGGGAAGAATGTATCCCCCCCAGGGAAAAAACATGAATGACCAGAGGGGGGGAAATCACAACCAGAGAGGGGGGAAAATACCCCCCAGCAAATCGCACCCAGTATATATGTATGGATATGGATTCTACGATGTCTCCAGTGTTGATTTATGTAAAATCTATTTTATAAAGCACTGAAGGTTAAACAGATATCTAGAATACATATATAACAGATCTTGTTAAAAACAGTGGAGAACTGAGTAGCAATGGAAAGGTTAATGACAGGACAATGCTGATTCGCAGCAGCAGGTTAAAAAACATAATTTAAAAAAAGTGATACTTCAAACACAACGGGCATGTGATCGGAAAACACTGGGTCACAAATGGTCAAGTCAATAACTTGTAGACCATGCATCAGAACAAGTGTGTGCCCATGTTCATGTGTAGCACCAGAAACAAACTGCAGAAGATTGAATGAGTCAATGAGATCCAGAATTGTTTGCCATAGGTTTGGCAGGACAGCACACTATTATCCCCAACAATAATCCCCAACAATCAGGATATATTCACATTTATGCATAACTTCAGCCAAGAAAGCGGAAAATCCTTCAAAAAGTCGACCCAGCGCAAATACAGACAGTTCTAAACTGCTGAAGGAGGATGACGGACAGACATGTCTGCATTTATAATCCTTTTTAAAAACCATCAGTATTCCTGCTCCTTGACCTGATGTCCTTGGAGTGTTAACATAACAGCATCCTGGCGGTAGAAGTTCAGATAAAGCATTGGACTCAGCAATATTGAGCCACGTTTCAGTCACAACGAGGAAATCCAGTTTCCGGGACGTGAAAAAAGTCCTTCAACATGAGGGTCTTTTACCAGTGCCATCCTGGCAGGAGCCTTCGGTTCGGGTACCTTACACATTCCAGTTTTCTGGAGCAGAAGCTGCAGGCTTGCAGAGATTCACCCTCTGCAGCGAAGACACGGAGAGTGGGTGTCGTGGGGCCAGGTCTCCCCATCAGGAAAGACATGAACAAAGCAGGAATCAACAGGGTCCAGAGAGCGAACTGAAATAAAAAAAGCCAGACGCCTATCCACACTTACTACGGGAATCACTGGAAAAATTGGCCAAACTGACTTGAAACTTCACTAGGCAGCACGCTTTACCCAGTGGCGGGGACACCGACTATTGTAATGCTGATGCCGAACAGGTATGGTGGGATAGATCACCTGGAATCCCCAAAAGATGTGGAGGTAGAGTTTCACTTTTACCATGTTCAAAGTGTCCAAACACCTTTACATAAAATCAAAGATTTGATAATGTTTGACAATCCTACACCAGACTTGGTATGTTGAAAAATAAACAACAAACACAACAAAAACAAGTAAATGGAGTGACCATGCCACAAACACTGGCGCCATCTTCAACTGTCCAATGTCACTACATGCTAATTTAGGATCAATGGAGGAGCAGGTCAATGTCTGAATGCAATCCATGAGTTTCCTTAGACAAAAACAAATTTTTAATTTGTTAATTTTTAACTGTCACCAAGATAGTAGGGACGTTGTAAATTGCCTTGAGATGCCATGTTGTAAATTGGCACTATATGAATGAACATAATCTTTATTTCCTTGTCAGTTCCTCCCATTGTAAAACCTGTTTCCATGCTCTGTTAATTTCTGGTCGTTTATATGCTTTACATTTTTCCTGCCACACTGTCATTCTGTTTATCTCCTGTTGTTACTTCACATTTTCTGCAGTTTATGGAAGTTTTCTGGAGTGTCATCTATAAAACATTGTGTTGAATCCATACTAAAAGTGTGCGCCAAAAAATCAAAATGGTGTACAGCAAAAATAATTCAAATTTATAAAACACTGCACACGCACACCATTATGCGATTTCCCTTTATAGATCACAATGGTCCTGGAACGTTTCCATACCAAATTCTCCCTCGTGTTCTGTAAAAGATCGATTTTACAATGTTTTTATTTGCAAATTCCCTGATTCAGCAATAAAGGGCCAATACAAAGCATTTCATGAACGTTAATGTGCATTTAAATGAATCAGCTGATAATTGGTCACATATTATGGTCAACAATGGTAACAGTGGAGAAATGAGAAAGCAACTAGGAAAAACTTTGGAGAAAGGCCTTTAAAAGCATAGACATTGCCCAAATTAAAAGAGAGAGACAGCATGATCAATTTGCGGCAGGGGCAGCTAGTAGTGGCACTTCTGCGGGCACCTTCACTGGGATGCAGCTGCCACAAAGGTGCCACAGCCGTTGTTGCACGCCTGTTGCTGTTTTTGGGCAAACGATTGGTTATAGATGCTTGTTAGTCTATAACCACTTTAAAATAATCGTGTTTTATTGATATTATTTCCAATCAAAGCTTATGACATTTTCGTCAGCCAGCTGCCGCAAGGTGTCACAACACCAGCAGTCCAGCTTTCGCAACAAGTGGCTGGTCCTCTGGCCCCTTGTGGCACCTGCAGTGGCATGTGGCGGCCACGAGGTGTCACAAAGCAGGCAGGCCAACTCCCGCTGTCACACTCCTGTTGATGAGAAGCTTTTTGTAGTCTATTTGTAGTTATCAATGGACAATAAAATCTTTATATTGCCCTATAATATATTATTTTATCTGTTACCATATAGACATATATGGTAGACCCCAGATTGACTGTTGCGGCGATTAAAACATGGCCGCCATCCAGGAGCGGTCATCCTGAAAACAGAGCAAGAATGCCAAACACACTCATGACACTCTCCATAGCAGTTGTCATCAATTTGTCGGTTAAACGACACATAATCATGTCAAGGTTCTTGCTTAGCGTAATCTTTAATCTGTTACTTTTTTATACAGTTTTGTATTGTTTTTTAATCGCTAACAGAATCAAAGTTTTCACTTGAGTCACGTTCATTTCAACCTGAAGGATATCAGTCAGTCACCAAACACTGCTTTGTAACACATCTTGTTTCTTTATAATTTTGTATTATTGATATGTAAAAATATAAACTCATTCTGCTGGAGACGAAAATGGCTTCCTGAAGAGATGAGTGTAGCTTATTATTCTGTTAAAACATGGATTCTATTGTAAAACATGACACAATTAGTGACAGTTCTAGTAGCTAAATTGTTAATATTGTGTTTTGTGTAATCAGCTTTAGAAAATGTTGTATTTAAGTAATTTACATATTCCATCAAAATGTCTCTAACATATTCCCTCTCTTTTAAAAATACAATATGTTTTTAGGTCTGTCAAGATAGAACCTAATATTTCAGCGGTCCTGTTCCCCTCTCAAAAATTGGAAACAAATTAATCTAGCAAGTTTTTTTGTTTTTGTTCATTCTTTTTTGCATATCAGTGACTGTATGTACTTGTTCACCATATCAGAATACTCTATTACTTTTAACCCCAGTAAGAATACAACACAGAACCATGTGATGTATGTTTAAGGTTAGGAGCAAAAGCAAACAAACAAAATGGCCTGAAAATCTGTTTAATATTCAGCTAGTTATAATTTCTGTGTTTTTAAAAATTGCTTTGTAAAGCGTCTTTCAGTGCCCAAAAAAGTCCTATATAAGTTTGATGTATTATTATAACTAATTAAATGATGATGCCTGTGCCTGCTAAAAACATTAGACTGGGTGCAATGGGCGACCATCCCAAGAAGGTGGCACTACTGTGCCAATAGGCAATAGCGGTCCATTCTTACTTCCCTTGTGTAATCAAGAGTCAGTTTACAGCACAGTAAGCTTTGGACTGAAACATTAAACAGGGTTCAGCATGAAAGCACATATCTGACAACCATTTAACGTAGATACTTTGGCATATCCAGAAATAATACCTTAAGTCATTTGGGCAAATACTTGTGCTTTATTCTGTCAGTCAAATAACATGTGTCTGTGTTTTGCAGTTTCGCACACCCAAATTTACAGGCACCGTGCACACTGGTATCGGAGCAATTGTCAGGGGGGCATCTTCTTGGTACACTGTAATAAATCTTGCAAGTCTTTTTTTTAGCCAATACCAAAAATGTCATTATAAGTGATTATGTGCGTCTTAGTAATCTTATAAAGTATTCCTTTCATGAAATTTCAGGCTCTGTTGTCTTTGCACATAAATATTAATTAGCGTGCAACAGACAATCTGCAGAATGAAACTGAGCTGAACTATTGGGCAATAGAGATCACAAAAGTGTCCGTCAGAATTTCCTTCCTAAACAATTGGTGACTTGGAATAGGTTTAAAATATTTATTAAAGAATAACCAATAATTTGTCAATTTATCATTTGCAGTTAACTGAGTAACAGGCTAGAGCATATAAAGCATATACAGTTTATGTCATGATTTGTCTTTGTGAACCCGGACAGAGCACGCACACACAGAGCTTGTTCTTTTGCTGTTTATTGAAAGTAATGAGTTGGATAATGATGACCAGAGTTAGTAACCGGACTGGAGATGATGGGTGCAGGAGCAGGCTGACTGGAAGAGACTAGAGAGAGTTGGGCTGCTGTCAGACCAGAGGTGCAGAGCGAGACAGTTCTTGGAATGCAGGACTGCTAGAGCACAGGGTAGCAGGCAATCCAGCGACAGAGCAGAGGGCAAACCTGGAGCCCATGGGTAGGAGGTAGTCCAACAACAGAGCAGAGAGAAAACTTGGAGCACAGGGGTAGCAGGAAATCCAGCTGCTTGCAGAGGCTTTACTTGGAGCTCAGTAGTAGAAGGAGATCCTGCTACTAAAGAGGGAGCAAACTAGGCTGACAGATGTGGAGTGAGTGGAGACTGATGAGAACAGGACTACAGTGGACAGACGTGGTGTTGGTAGAGACTGAAGACGAGCCGGCGGGGAAGACAAGACTTTAGTAGGGAGGCTGGCAGGTGGAGTGAGTGTCTAACAGGTGTGACTGATTGCTGAGGGAGTGGAGGGTGAGCTGAGTGAGAGGGGAAGGTACTGGAAAACAACAGGGAAAAAAGCAAGACCAAAACTAAACCATGACATCACCCCCCCCAACCCCCTCAAAGCCGGTTTCCGGACAACCTAAGACAAACTCAAACGAACCAACCAGGGTGGGCGGAGGGAGGTTCAGGATGGAGGGATAGAATCAAAACAAAACTAACCTAACCATGGTGGGCGGAGGGAGGCTCAGGATGGGGGGCTAGGGTCAAGCAAAAAACTACCCAACCAGGGCGAAACAAAATAGAAAACACAGAAGAACTAAAGAGCGTAGCAAACACAGGGAAAACTAAGGAGTGTTAAAAAACGCAGGCAAACTAAGAGCGTCTGAGAACGCAGGCAAACAGAAAGCGTCTGAGAACGCTGGCAAACAGAAAGCGTCTGAGAACGCTGGCAAATACAAAGCTTATAAAAACACTGGCAGACAGAAAGCATATAAAAAGGCTGGAAAACAAAGAGTATCAGGAGGCGCTGGGGGAACTAGAGGGCGTAGGAAACGCCGGGGAACAAGAGGGCATAGGAAACGCCGGGGGAACAAGAGGAACTAGGGAACGCTGGGAAAACTCAGAACCAAGAGAGCACTGAAATAACTCAGGAACATTGTGGTGTTGGTAGAGACTGAAGACGAGCCGGCGGGGAAGAGAAGACTGAGGGAGGCTTTAGTAGGGAGGCTGACAGGTGGAGTGAGTTCTGACTAATTAGTGCCTAACAAGTGTGACTGATTGCTGAGGGAGTGGAGGTTGAGCTGAGTGAGAGGAGGAGGTACTGGAAAACAACAGGGAAAAAAGCCAGACCAAAACTAAACCATGACAGTATATATACACTTTAAATAAAGTATATATACAGTATGTCATGTTTCGGACGTATTTTGCCCAGATGCAGAAAACACTTGGGTAAAGTGAGAGCAGTTTAAGGTGTTTGTTTTACAAATGCAGGACCGGCAAGGCAGAACGCAGAGAATCACGTTGGGTCTGCGCCCTAAGAGGAATGGCGCCAGGACATGTTCAGTCTGGGAAGAGAGGAAAGGAGTTAGGCAGGTTCATGGTGAGGGAGTGATTTGACTAGTGGACTGGGAGCTTACCACAGAGCGTGGAACCGGGCCGGGGGGAGTGGAGCGGAGAGGAACTCAGCGCTGCTATGTCAAGATGGAGACCGGTGACTGAGCAACAGGAGAGCAGCAGGAGGAACTTGGGTGGGGTCCAAGCAGCCCCAGTGGTGGTTTGGGGACAGCTGAAGGAACCAGGTGAGTCGAGAGGAGCCTCAGCCCGACTTGGTACGACCAAGGGAGCACGAGGATGATCCCAGAGTGGAATCCAGGACCGTGTGAGCACGGAGGCTTGACTTGAGAACACCAGAGCACGTAGGAATGCTTGGAGCAGGGTCCGAAGCACGAGGCAACATGGGAGAAACAGGACACACGAATTAATGCAGGGAAAGGAGGTTAACACTCTGGACTCCTCCAGCTGTCTGAGCACTGCTCTTATGCTCCAGCACTGACTCGCAGAAAAGAGCCGCAGGTGTGTGCGCCCCGCCCACCTTTCAACTGCAGACACCTGTGGAGAGAGCAGAGGAGGCAGCGCTGGCAGGAAACTGCACAGCGCTGCCTGCTGAGTCCTGACACAATATATATATATATATATATATATATATATATATATATATATATATATATATATTATATTATAATATAAAGTGTATATATATATATATATATATATATATATATTGTATAATATAAAGTATGTATTTTGGGTCTAACGATTTTATCAATTCAATAACAACAATGACACCATCAATTGAAAGTACTTGTTGACTTACAGTCAGTAGCTCATAATTATCCTGACATCCCGTTTGCCAGTATTCAGCATTGCTTCCACGAAAATAACGGCAGCTGCTGTGGAATGTTAAAGGCTTTTACAGCCAGTCTGGCATCATATTAGCTCCCTGGCATCTTTGTGCCACTCAACGGCCATGGACTTCCAAAGTGTGCTTCCATGTTTTCATGTGATTTTTTTTATATCACCATATTTGTTTTTCTTATCACGAGTCAAACAACTCATACAAAGAGTCCCCTTAAAATTTGTTTATTAAATTGTTTAAAAATTGTTTATTAAATTATATCCGTTTAGCATATCATTAATTCAAAGTAAACATAGTGCAGGCAGTAAATGACTACAATGAAAAACTGTTTGCCCAAAAACAGCAATAGAAGTGTGGCAGCGGCTGGTGGCCTGTCGGCTTTGTGACACCCTGTGGCAGCCGCATGCAACAGCAGGTGCCACAAGGTTTCAGAGGACCTGCCCCTAGTTGCGACAGCTGGACTGCTGGCATTGTGACACCTTGTGGCAGCCGGTTAGTGCCACAAACCTTTATTGTAAATAATACCAATAAAACTATTTGAAAGTAGTTACAAACATACACTTACTAACAGGCATCTATAACAGGCATCTATAACAAAACAACAACGGCAGCATGCCAGTGAAGGTGCCAGTGGAAGTGCCATAAATTCAGCTTGGCCCTGCTGGAAAAAGAACTTAAAAGTGCTATTTTAAACGTCTGATGATTATTTCATTTTCGTGGTGAATTTCATATAGAGAGCTCCTCCCACCAATGAAAAAGCCCCCTAACTCTAACACCCCCCAGCTTAATAACAACTATATTTACTGTCATTGCAACATACACGCCACTGAAATTCGTCCTCTGCATTCAGGCCGCTGCTTCCTCTGGAAGCAGTGATTCGAACACACAACCTTATAGTTTCTCCAGGACACTAGCACCATGCTCTTTAACCACTAGGCCACTTAAAGTATAACTGTTTTAGCGTATGTCTTGAAATTTATCTTAATTTAAGAAATACTGCAATATTCTGGTTTATTCAATTTTGAAATAGAAAGGTTTCTAGTGCATAAAACATTCTAGTCACTCCAGCTCTTTGTGTGGAATCTCAGTAAATGGACTTTAAACCTTAGTATGACCATATTTTCTGCCATATTGAAGCAGCACCTTTGTAAAACTACGGTGTACCGTGGAGTATGATCATCAAAATATCTATATAATTTAAAATCATCCATTTGCACTTTAATGGTTACTTTATTAAAAAAAAATACCGGAAGAGCATTGAGCTCAAGCTGCCATCTTGTATAAACCGGAAGCCAATTTTGTCTTTATCTAGCTCTGTTAGTCATAGTGGTTTTGTCTTTTAGTAATTTGTTTTAATTAACATTCTGACTATAGTTATGAGTGAGTTGGCAGTTGTATTCCTTGAGCTTTTCATTATTTTGTAAAGAACAAGTCAGATCCTAGACACTTAAATTAAATTTAAAATGTGAAGTATATATTTAAATTTTGCCCTGTGACAGACTGGCGACCTGTCCAGGTGAACCCCGCCTCTCGCCCAGTGAACGCTGGAGATAGGCACCAGCACCCCCCGCGACCCCATGAGGGATTAAGCGGTTTGGAAAATGGATGGATGGATGGATGGATATTTAAATTTTAATTTTATAGGAACTGTTGTCTGGAACTGGTTATTTTCCAAAACTAATATTTGTTAATGTGCTAGTCCACACAGAACATATATTATGTTACTACAATAAAGAATATATGCTTTTTAAGGCTTTTTTTTTTTACCAGGGATGGCAATAAATGTGAACGGATCTGTATGTAATGCTTCATTACTGATTTAGTGTGTAAGTCTGTCTAAACTGTATGTGTTTTTGCCACTGTTACAGCCAAATTTCCCTAACATGGGATACCAATGTTATTTCTTATCTTGTCTTATCTTATTTGTTACTTTACTACTTCATTATCTGTTATCTTGTGACTCTCCTGAACACTACAAAAAACCATGTAACCATTGTTCATTGCCTGTTTGTTTGTCAGTATGCCTTTGTTATATGTAATGTGAACCAGAGTAGCCAAAGAGAAATTTCACCACAGTAACACGTGGTGACAATAAAAAAACTCTCTCTCTCTCTCTCTCTCTCTCTCTCTCTCTGAGATTCTCTATAACACCCTTTTTTCAGTTCAGGCCAAGCAGACATGGCAGCTGTTTACTATGAGAAAATAGATGTGGAAGGGCATCACTTTGGTCCAGAGTCCCCTCAGGTCAGAACAGCTGTGCAAAAGCTGGATCTCATCATACAGATACTCAACCAAAAAATCAAGGTAATGATGGCATGATTGTTTTCATTAATGCTACATACTTTTATATGGAAATGTATCTTATATTTATTTATTTCCATGCATTTATGTTGCTTTTGTTTTTGTAGGAAAGCAACATGGTGAACAAGCTAAATGTGCTGTTATTTTCAGACCATGGTATGGCAAAGATCCAGTGGATGGAGAAGGTGATAGAGCTGGACAAATTTATAGACATGTCAGATGTTTTGAAGATAATGGATAGAGGACCAGTGGTCAGTCTGTGGCCTAAAAATACCACATACCAAAAGGTAACCCTGTGACACTTTTTATCTTTGCTCTCACATTTTTAGTGAAGTAACTCTATAAACGTAGTTGTTAATGCAGATACACTATCGTAAAGACCATGAAACACAGCAGACAAGACAAAGATAACGCTTGAGACAAGTTCAATGCAAGGTTTAGTTCTAAAATAAAATCTAATAACAATATCCATCACTTGAAAATGGGAAGAGTATGGCATACCTACCTTGACAACGTTGGCAATAATAAAATCTGTTAATGGTTTGCCTCAACTCATATAACACAACTCTTAACTAGAGAAGGGACAGGGGTGCAGAACTGTTGATTTTTGTGTTCACCTACACAACAGACTGGAGTGAAGATAAAAGAATGAAGCAATCTTCAAGAAAGGATAAAGCAGTTGAGAAAGTTGTACTTGTTGAGAAAGTCTTATGTTCTACAGTGTTTGCAGCAAGATGCTGCAAATCTATTGTGAAGAGGGGCACCTCCTCTAAAGTCATGTGTTGGGGGTAGAAGTATCATAACAAGTGACTTAAGGAAAAGCAAATTAAGAGTGCTGGATTTGAGCATGGTGATGGTGCAGGGGTAGAGCATACAACACATGTTCAAAAACTTCAGTCCCAGGTTCAAGTCCCGGTCCATGGACCTTTACCACATGTCTTCCCCCTGTCTTACAACCTGTTTCCAGTCAAAATACTGTGAAATAAAAGCAACTAGTTCCAAAAACGATATAAAGAAGTAAGAATCCTGGACAGTTTGGGAAACTTTGGAGGCGACTGTAGAATGTAGGATGTGTCATGGAATGAAGAACACAATGTACAACCCAGGGTATCCTCTTCACAATAGTGTAATGCAGCAAACAGTATGTCAGAGGCTTCTTCAGATGCACTGTAGTACAAACCACTGCAGGACATCCTTCCTCACCACAGCCATCAGCATGTTTAATGACTCTTTGAAGAGACTTCATTTGATTTACAACATTTAACTTCTCTTTGGGATTAATGAACAGTTTTTGAATTATATTAAATTGATATTTTGGACACAGCAAACATGCAAAACAATGTGCATGTTTATAAAACTGAACTATTTGAACTAAATTCATGTGTGGGATAAAACTTATTAAGTTTTGAAGAAGGGGTCATGTTAAGGAAATTTAAATTAATTGAATAAATTGTACTTCTTTCTGTTATGGTGCACGTTTGTTTTGGACCGTTTTCTAGACTTTTCCACCTCTCATCCAGCCCAGTTTTCTCCAGTCATCACTCCCCTCCTGATCACTGCCACCTCCCGCCTCTAATTAAGTGAAACTCAGTCCACCTGTCCCTCAGCCTACCTAAACCCTCCTCAGCCAGCTTTTCCCTGTCGGAACATCCTTCTTCCTTCTACCTTCCTTCCTCCGTCTCCTTCGCCTCACGCCTGCCTCATTCTACCTCAACGTGACTGCCTGCGAACTCACCTGCCGCCTGAGAACTCCCGCTGCGGAGCCTGCCGGCATCCCCTCGACCCCAGCACTCGCTTGTCCCAGGAGGCTTCCTGGCTCCGGTCGTCTGACTCGGCTCCTGCAGCACAGCATCCACTGTACTCCTGCTCTTTCCCGTCTGCTTGGTCCTGCCATCATCATCCACCTCCTCCAGTCCGGTACAGCTCTCTGGTTTTCATCCTCCACAACCCATCTCCTCTCAATAAAACTCTAAAGCGTAGCTCTGTGTGTGGCTGAATTCAGGTTCATGACAGTACGTTATAGCCAGAATGAACCTCTCGCCCACACAGAGTGCGTGCCCAGTACTGGGTTCCGCCGCGGAACTGAGTACGGCCTCAGTACCCCGAGGCTCAGCCCGACACCACTGCAGTGTCTCTGCCGACTGGGGCCGACGTCACCTCTGCCTCCCCGGTGAGTTGGCCTGACGGCTTCACGGCTGCTCCAGCGATCCAGACAAGGCGCCCTCCAGTTCCCCATTATCTCTGTCACCACCTCCACGACACTCAGTTGGCTCCTCGAGTGAGAGGTTTAGCCTCTGTTCGGAGGGCCATGCCCACTCCAGTCAGAGCTCCACACATCGACGAGTCCCAGCTACGGAACCTCTTCTACAGCAACAGAGATGACTTTTTCCCCTGCTGGCCAGCTCCTGTGCCCTTCGCCAAGGGTCAGGCTGACGCCTAGGGTCCTGCTCCAGCCTCTGTGGCTGCAAGGCACGCCACTGCTCAGACCACCTTGGGTGCAACACACGCAAGTCCACCAGCGTCCGTGGTTGCAATACACACCACTGCTTTGCCGGCCACCAAGAGCACAGCATCCACTGTACTCCTGCTCCTTCCTGTCCACTTGGTCCTGCCGTCATCATCCACCTGCTCCAGTCCGGTACAGCTCTCTGGTTTTCATCCTCCACAACCTATCTCCTCTCAATAAAACTCAACTTAGCTCTGTGTGTGGCTGAATTCGGGTTCACCAGATCAGTTCATGACACTTTCCACTTCTTTTCAAATATGTACATTACAATAGCACTGTTTCGATTCTGCTTGAAGAATTTTTTTTCTGTTCTGTGCATGTTGGGGAAAAAACATGTTTTTTTTACACAAACATTAGTTTACCGGCGATGATGACCAGTAACATAACAGATAATTTTTTTAAGTTAAATAAACACAGTCATTTAGGAATCCAACACCGCAGTGGTTGAGTGGCGACCACTCTCCCTCCCATTGCTTGCCGATTGCCTCCCATAGATTTAATCGATCTGGTAGAACCACTTCTAAGTTTTCCAGCTTGTGCTGCTCCGTCCTTAATGGACCGGTAATTGCTCTTCATTTTCTTCAGCTTCCCCTGGCACCATTATTGTCCTGTTTACTGGTAGCCCTTGGGAGCTATAAGATCAGAGCTCCGAATTGATGGTGATGGTTCTTCCTTCCAAGGGCAGCCTTGGAAGGAGGAAATGTTTACCTGGCTCTCTCTCGTCCTCATTTGGAAATAAACAACTCTACAGATGTCTCTAAACAACCAACAGCCTCTAAGCACCTCAGCAAGCAGCTCACCCACCTGGAACTGTCTCAGAGCTAACCCGAAAAATAGCTCTCATCCTTTGGATCTGACCAAACGTCTAACGGTACAGACCCCTCAATTGGATGATGCAGTGTGGCCAGCATTGAGCCGAGACATCCCCTCGTCAGCACTAGCACCAAAGGAAAAACAACAAGCACCTGGAGCCGACATGATTCCATCTTCCTTAGTTCTGGTACGAAGGACTAATCAGCTAGATTGAGCCATAAGACTTCCACTCTTAACATTTAATGTGGGTGAGATCAAACTTACACAGAGTCTACTTTATGCATGAAAATACTTATGACAACTACATTTTCCCTAAACTGAAAAGAACTTCAGACAGTTGAGACAATTCATGTCATGACTGCAAGTGGACCACAAAGGATATTTGAGATATGTAACGGGGTTTTATTTCATGCATACAGTTATTTATTGATTTATAAAGTGCTTTAAAGCATCCAAAAAAAGCGAGTGTACAACAATAGCATTATAACACTCAAAAAGATAACAGAAAACCAAATTATTCAGCTAAAAAAGAATATGCTTAGAGACATTAAAAGCCTATCTGAATTTTTGCATCTTTAATTTTCTTTTACAAAGGCATGGTTCCAAAGCATGTTTGTCCCCATCGAAAGGGTCTCGTCACCACAGCGTTTAAGCATAATCCTTGAAACATTTAATAAAAGCTGACTAGATAATGTCAAGGACCTGCCACTCACAAAACTCCTATTAGTGTTGATAAATGACGGGGTGCAAGGCCGTTAAGAGATTTAAAAATCAACATTAAAATGTGAAATCCCACTGAACTTCACTGGAATTCCTCTGATAAAAAGGTTTGCTGCTCTTCAGCAGGAGCCTACAAGAGGCATGAGACATACATCAACAAGAGGCATGAGACAAGATCAACACAACTACCTCCTAAAGTAGCCAAGAAACCAAAGTTTATGCCAAAGTTCTTATTGTTGGGATGCAGCAGTTAATGGAATCACCTTTGCAGTATAAAGGGAACAAAGATAATCGGCGTCCCGAATGACACAGTATCTGACAGAGAATCTTATCATACACATTGGCACTAATGAGCTGGCCAAGCAAAAATCTGAAATTCTGAAAAATTACTTTATTCATCTTCTAAGGACATTCGGAAGCGAAGGTGTTTATCAGAAGATCAATACCACAACCTGGATGTGGTGATGATAATTACAGCTCACTGCTTATGATTAATAAATGGCTTATTAAATCATGCTCTGACAGCTCTGTGAACTTCACTGACAATCACAAGATTTTCTATCATCTTTTTAGACACAAGGGAGTTGACCTAATCAAGAAGGTAAAAAACTTTTCACTGCCAATATCTTCAGTGCCGTTAACATCCAAAGGTAATTTCTCCAAATACATGACGATGTGAACAATGTCATCACTGTGCCAGCAAAGACTGTAGAAGGACAAGCACAAAGGTACCAGGTGCACACTGTTCCAAAACAAACCAGTAAGTGTCTGTCTCTCTGAACTCCAGTTGGAAATGGAGCTGAGAGGGGAGGGAGTCCCTTCTCCCACCCTCTTTGGCTCCACCCCATGAACACCTACAGAGAACCAACAATGCTTATTGGAGGACATGTCTTCTCAAGGCCAGGACAGTTCAAAAGTTTGGTCACCAGGGAGGATGTTTCTTAACTTTAGCAAGAAAACGGACAACCACGTATCACTAGGTACTTCTCTTCTGAGTGCCCAAAAAGCATGCTACACTTCAAATCGAACAGCTTGGGTGAGATTCCTCAGGACCCCCTCCACTCTGCTTATCTGAAGTCTGAAACAGGGGACCAGACATTAACGTTACACCTATTCAATTAAATTTTATCTCAAATTTAATCAGATTATACAGATTGGGTCAGATTATACAGAGTGGTCAAAAATGTCCTATATAAGGGAACCCAGTTGATTGCATCAAAGTCCCGACAAGCAGCATTCAGTCCTCCTGAAGAATCGTAGAGACACAGGGAGTCGTCTGCATTGTCCGTGGCTTTGCAGCAATCCCTCATACTGAGCAAGCATGAAGCGACAGTGGGAAGAAAAACTCCCCATTAACGGGAAGGAAAACCTCCGGCTGAACCGGGTTCAGTATGAACGGTCATCTGCCTCGACCGACTGGGGGTTACAGAAGACAGAGCAGAGACACAACAAGAGAGACAAACAAGCACAGAAGTGCACATTGATCCAATAATCTGCTCTATATTAGATGGTAATAGCGGGTGATTTGTCTTCCCTGGATGATGTCACAGCTAACAGAACGCCAGACCAGTTGTACCTACTATGAAGAAAAAGAGGGAGAACAAAAAAGTTAAAAGCTGAAATGACGACAAGCAATGCAAAATTGAAGTACAGTAGAACTCAGTAGAGTGAGAAAAATAGGCCCTGATATCCTCCAGTAGCCTAAGCCTATAGCAGCATAACTATACAGATAGCTCAGGGTAACATAAGCCACTCTAACTATAAGCTTTGTCAAAAAGGAAAGTTTTAAGATTAGTCTTGAAAGTAGACAGGGTGTCTGCCTCACAGACCAAAACTGGGAGTTGGTTCCACAGGAGAGGAGCCTGATAGCTAACGGATCCGCTTCCCGTTCTACTTTTAGAGACTCTAGGAACCACCAGAGAGCAGAAGTGCTCTGTTAGGAACATACGGGGTAATCAAATCTCTGATATATGATGGAGCTTGATTATTAAGGGCTTTATATGTTAGAAGACGGATTTTAAATTCTATTTTTGATTTAACAGGAAGCCAATGAAGGGAAGCTAAAATTGGAGAAATATGATCCCTCTTGTTGTTTTTCATCAGAACACATTTTGGATCAGCTGAAGATTTTGAACTGCATTTTGTGGACTTCCTGATAGTAAGGAATTGCAATAGTCCAGCCTTGAAGAAACAAATGCATGGACTAGTTTTTCAGCATCACCCCTGGACAGAGTGTTTCAAATTTTGGCTATATCCCTGAGGTGAAAAAAGGAAACTCTGGAAACATGATAGCCTTTTCATTGAAATCCATTATCCATTTCTTTCTTCTTTCTTCGTCCTTCGGTAAACAAAAGAAACGTACATCCAACGATTTGGAATGCCTCTGTGTGCAACCAGGAGCACAACAAGTCGTAAACTAAAAGTACACTCTAATTCACCTGTTTTATCACGATGGTAGGTGAAAACAGTACTGTTTTTGTCTACCAGCGTGACCCGGATGTAGCTTGTGACGTCACGCGTGAACTGGTCTATACACCTATCACTGTGTAGCAAGGGCCAAGACTCCAGGAGCCCCAGAGCCATTCATTTTGGCACTGCTGATTGGCCCTGTACTATTAAGTAGGGTGACCAGACGTCCCCGATTTCCGGGGACTGTCCCCGTTTTGGACCACCTGTCCCCGGCTAAAGCTGTCCCCGGAAATGTCCCCGATTTTACCGAGGGGGAATAAGTGTTGCGGTAACTGCGTGCGCTGCGCGCACCACTAGATGGCGGTAATGATCCTTTTGGATGTCAGATGCCATTAAAACGAAGAGGAAGAAGAAGAAGAAGAAGAACGCACCACTTTTAAAACAGAAGAAGAAGAAGTGGAAATTCGTTGTTACAAGGGGAGCTGCCCTGTGTCATGGTAAGTATTTGAATCGGGCTGATCCTGTGATAAATGTTTGGTTTTTGTCCAAGTTAAAAATTATCAATAAAAAGTAAGACAAGACCACGAGTTGCTGCTCACATCAGTAAAAGACACTTGGATAAAATGTAACAGAATAATTGAAAACTCCTTGTAAGGCGCTAAACTGGTACGCTGGTTCTCCAGGGATCAACAAGGGTTCCTCTAAAGATGTTTTAGAACTGATTGGAAATCTTTAGTTTATATTTCAGATAGTTGGAAGTAGAGTTATTACTAGATGTTTTGCTGATTTATGAGCATAGACTTCCAGGCTTAGGTTCAGCTTTTCTACTGCTCAATTTGGATATATGAAAGCTCCTCATGAAAAAATAGGAGTCAGTACCAGGAGAACTGAATGAGAAAAGATCTACATGATCTGAGAATGATGGAGGAAGAGATAACCACCTGTTTAATGTCCATTTATTATGTCGTTTTTGCTTGTAGCTCCTAATATTGTGGTAATTAGATTTGTAGTATTTAATTAGATGATATAATAATAAAAATAATAACTGGAAGTTTTCATGTTGTACATTCTAATGTTTTTGGAACTGATTTTAATTATATAATGTCTGTTTTAGAATAATGTAAGATTGATACAAGAGGAGAGAGGAAGAGGATAGGAAGTCAGTAAGGAGATTAAATGGGTGGAGGAAAATAGGAACACTGATGGAAAGAACACTTGATGAGAAGAGATAAAAATTTTAAAGTTCAAGTGATAAAGCGTTGACATGATTTAAGTGATAAAGTAACGTATTGAGTAATGTAGTGTGCAAAGTTTGCTATGTAAAACAGAGTGACTCAGGTTTGAGTTGAGAAGCCTAATTGTCTGAGGATATAACCTCTTTGAGTCTCTGCACTGAACATGAGTTTCACTGCACTTTCCAAGCTGTGGCAGAAAGAAGAGGCAGATTAGTTGTATTTTTTCTTGTGTCTTAAAAATGTCTGTTCTGCCCATAATAAATCCTCTTCTCCTCTTATTTTATCCAGACCTCTGGATACCGGGGCTGATGGCTCTTCAGACACAGAACGCCTTGAAGAAACCGGAGATGATCTCATGTTAGCTGACTCACTGACCGGAGTTAACTTACCTTATAGGAGCAAAAACAATATACTGGCACATCAACCACTACCATACACATAATGTAGTTATACACACTTTATGTAACTTTATACGTGCTCATGCTGCACACTGATCCAAGGGGTCTCCAAGTCTGTGCCTTTGTTTCACCTCACAACACCACAACCCATTTTCTTGTCCCAAACAGGCTCCATGCACAGCTCCACTTCTTCCTGAAGCTCAGCAGCTCCTGATTAATCCAGGTGTGTCTGACTTCAGTAACCAGCCAGACACACCTGGATTAATCAGCTTTTCCAGTAAAGAAAGAAAGGAAACAAAAGAGCTGCTGAGGTTCAGGCAGTAGTGGAGCTGTGCTTATAGCCCATTATGGAAAGAAATTAATCTGCTTATTTGAGATGCACAGGCCCCTGATGTGGCCAGGTGACAATAAGAAACATATATCACCCTTTACCTGCGGGCTTGACCTCTACTTCTTTTTGATGTTAATGCAGAAAACCTATTGCTCATAGGTATGTAGACATGAGCAGAATAAGTATTTGTTGCACTTTTTTAAAAGGTTGAGGAACTCTGTCTTCACAGAGAGCCACAGTCTAAATGTTTGTATTTACTGTTTTTTCTTTTCCTCATATCACTCTCCCCTTAGGAGGCAGCAGAGCTCTTAGGGCTACACAAAATTGAAAAACCCTGCTAACCACCTTAGACCCCTCCACTCCCACCCCCAACACTTTGCCCCAACCCAAAGACACAGTTCTAGTTTTCTATTAACACTATTTATTAATTTTATTAATCTTAGGATATACTAAAAGTGTGGAGAGGCACATTCCTGGCTTTTACACTTAATTTTTGTTGTTTAAATATTAATAAATATGTAAAAATAAATGAAACCATTACTGTCCCCGTTTCCTAATTTCGTCTTGATGAGATGTATTGTTTTTTTATGTACGAGCAAGAAATGTCCCCAGATTTGATTTCAGAAATCTGGTCACCTTACTATTAAGTAAAAACTGACATTAATAATACTTTTAAAATCTATATATAGTTTGACTTCTCCCCTCCACATCTAGGGAGGGCAGCGCCCGAGCCGCCCCCTATGGGCCAGCCGCCACTGATACACTGTTTAAAGTTATTTAATGTTTATTAAATAACCCTCTGTCTGTTAAGTATTGTCTGGTGATGATCAGCTCTTAAGCTGATATCAAGACAATGGTTGAAAGGGATGAATTTGAGCACTTGCGATCTTTTAACAGCAAAACCTGCACACACATAGAATAAAGGAGTGACAACTTCTTTTCAAGTTCAAGAATTTAATAACAGAAATAAAATGAACATCCAGAGAACATCACTATGTAATGCTGTTTACCTGAATTAACACAATATTTCGATTAATAAATCCTCTCTACTAGGCTAGTGAAACATAACTAAACTACTAAGCAAAATGAAGATAAAAAGAAACTAAGCCAAGGAACTGTTTACATGCAAAACAAACAAAAGACAAAACAAAAGTGGTTGGTCATAATCAGAATAATTCAGTGAATCCTTGTTCACTGAAGATCTGATTCCAAAAAGCATGGAATGGAGTTATAAAAAACATTTGGCATGTGTTTCAACCCATTCACAATGCAAAGCCCAAGTTAACCAGAACATTATTTTGAGTAAATTATATTCTGAAGACTGATTTGCTCAGTAAAATCATTTAGCCTTATGACGGCCGATCCTATTAATGCAATCCTACCTCCGGGCACTAGGGAACGCTACAGCTATCGTCGCTAACCTGGTCAAGTCTATAGTTATCAAAATTGCCTTGAAAACCGGCATTAATATACCATATTGATGCAGGAATAAGGCTCATAACACCATCGAAGGATGGCGGAGCAGAACAGCTACACTTTATGCTTTAAACAAACTCCTTTTGAAATGTCCAAACTGGATGGAAAGCTAATAGCAGTTTGGCTTGTGGGCGTTCGGCACTAACAAGTAAAGGCTTTAGCTTTATTTTTAGTCATAATGAGTGGGCTGGATAACGTAAACATTAATGTCCCATGAGTGTATGGAACCCTTGTGGAGATAAACTTCCTGTTAAAACCATAAAATACACTCAAATGATATTAGCAATACCATAAACGGAAGGCTAGCGTGAGCTATTTCATTAGCCCTTTGTTGTAAGCATTATGTGTCCAACAGTTTACAAAACATTTCCCAATAAACCTTTTAACTTCACCCTCAGCTCGCTGCCCAAACCTGTCTTTTGTCTCGTGTCAGTTCTGTCCAGTTTGGCCATTGACGGAAGGAGCGTTGAAGGAGGGAAGTTGTTGGTTTGTTGTTGGCGGGCTAGCGCTTAGCTCTGCAGCACCTGAGCTAACCAACAGCGTGTGGAGGGAATGCTTGGGGTTTCTGCAGCCAAGCAGACCATTGAATGGCCAATGTTCATTCAATAGTCGGATCGTTTAGCTTGTCTGGTGAGGGGAGGCATCCACCGTCTCGCGTCTGCTTTCCTGCAACAGCTGACAACAATGAACAAAGCTGTTCCGGTGATCTGTACTTTGCGGCTGGTTTGTGCAGCAGTCAGAGTGAAACTTAGCTCTGTCCCAGTGTGTTGTTTATCCGGATTCAGTCAGGTCCTCTATTGAATCCGGCAGACAACATTAGCAGACCCTGGATCAAGCATGGCTGGTCCAGGCACCTTCCCTCAGCTGCTGGCTTGTGTCTCGGTCAGGCCCGACCAGGGCATCATGGTCCAGGACCTTCTTTGTCTGCTCCAGGGAGAGGTGGTCTGAGAGAGCTGCTGTAGAGCTGAAGAGGGCTGAAGCAGAGGTGTGCTGTGACTTTTATCTGTAGGGAGTGGTCACAGCTGACCTCCTGTTGAGAGAGGGGAGAGAGAGAGGCTTTCCTGCTGTCTCTCTCTTACTTGTGGCTGTGTGATCAGAATTACAATCTGATTCAGTCAAACAATTTTGGTGATGATGGCGGTAATATCACAACAGTATGAAGTGGGTCAGTTTATGCACATTTTGAGCAAAACCAATTGAATCTAGGATAGTTTTAAAGGCTACACTAAGGTTATCGCATTCTGTGTCAACATGAATGTTAAAATCCCCCACTATAATAACCTTGTCAGTGTTTAACACCAAATCAGATAAGCAGTCTGGCAACTGATCCAAAAACTGAGAGTAAGGGCCAGGTGGACAATACAAAACAACAAACAGAAGCAGTTTTATTGCTTTGCAGTTTGAATGAGAAAAACTGAGGGTTAAATATTCAGAAGAACTGTAGTTATTAATTGGCCTGGGACTAATTAATAAATCAGACTGAAAGATGGTTACTACTCCTCCTCCTCTTCCCGTAGATCTGGGAATGTAAAAATGTAAATAATTAGAGGGAGTTGACTCATTTATGCTAACATAATCCTCTTGTAACCAGGTTTCTGTGAGAGAAAATAAATAAATCAATCTGATTATCAGAAATCAATTCATTAACTAACAAAGTCTTTGGAGGGAGAGACCTTATATTCAATAGTCCACATTTAATTGTTCTATTTTTTGGATCAAGGTGAGTCATATTGATTTTTATTTGATTTTTATGATTTGTTCCTTTTAGATCCGTTTTTGATCTATTCAGTTTTGGCCTTGGGAAAAGCAATGTCTCAATAGGGTGGGTAACAGTACAGAAGCTGCAGAGAGGTGTGTTAAACTACGGCTCTGCTTCCTGGTCTGGACCCTGGGTTGTCAGCATTTAGGAGAACTAATAAATCTGGCCAGATTCCTAGAAAGAAGAGCTGCACCATCCAAAGTAGGATGAATGCCATCTCTCCGGATCAGACCAGGTTTTCCCCAGAAAGTTTGCCAGTTATCAATGTAGCCCAAGTCATTTTCAGGACACCACCTAGACAACCAGCGGTTGAATGATGACATGTGGCTAAACATGTCATCACTGGTCGGATCATGCAGGGGATCAGAGAAAATTATGGAGTCCAATATTGTTTTAGCAAACTTACACACCGAAGCAACACTAACTTTAGTAACCTCCGATCGGCGTAACCGGGTGTCATTACCACCTGCGTGAATAACAATCTTACTGTATTTACGCTTATCCTTAGCCAACAGTTTCAGTTCACTCGTTTCACTCGTTCTGGCCCCTGGCAGGCTTTTGACTATGGTCCCTGGTGTCTCTAGTGCCACGTTTCTGACTATTGAGCTCCCAATAATCAGAGTCGGCTTCTCAGGAAAATTTGTTAGAAACATAGACAGGTTGGTGGTGACCTGGGGGCCGGAATCTAGAGCTATGCTTCATACGAACAGTTACCTCTCTGGTGCTGCTGCTGGAGGACCGCTACGTGAAGTCAATCTATGTGGCTCCGCGCCAGCTAAGGGGCGGCTATCAGCTGGTTTTTCAACAGCACAGAGCCGGATCTCCAATTCGGGCACCCTCGCCTCCAAAGCTACAAAAACACTACATTTATTACATGTACCATAATCACTAATGGAGGCAGAGGAATAACTAAACATCTGACACAGAGAGCAGGAGAGAGGGGGAGACTTAGACAGGGAAGGAGAAGCTGATGGGTGGATAGACCAGTTCATGCGTGACGTCACAAGCTACATCCGCGCCACATCCGGGTCCCGCTGGTAGGCAAAAACAGTTCTGTTCTCGTCTCCTATCATGACAATACGGGTGAATTAGAGCATTATTTTAGTTACTTTTTGGAATCTAAACAATGCCTACGACTTGCCTCTGGTTGCACACAGAGGCATTCCAAATCATCGGATGTACGTTTCTTTCGTTTACTGAAGGACGAAGAAAGAAATGGATAATTTCAATGAAAAGGATGCAGGCAGACAATCCCAATCGACTGTGGGAGCCATCATACCACGACAGAATTTGCAGTCTACACTTCATCTCCGGTAAATACAACTTAATTTTGCACTGGTCATTGTTCTACTTAAATGATTATATAAATAAAAAATTAGGATATATACTTAAGTCAAGACGCAAACGTTTGTTTCGTAATAATATACGTACATGTACAATGTATGCAAACCCTCTGGCATGAGTCTGTGAAAAGGATTAACAAGACAAAAACACCAAAATAATCCTTTGTGAACAATGTTTTTTTTTTAACCTGCCGGTGGCGGTTCTTCCTCTTTGCTGATGCGCTGTCTGTGTCTGACTCTGCTTTCGTATGTTACACAAACATGTCTGAACATGTCCCGATATGAAATAATTGTAGCCGTCCAGTAATGTCGTGGCTTTCATGCTCTCTCGTGTGTACTGGCCTGCCGTGTTTATAAGGTAGCTGTATATGTCGCCGTACAGAACACTTGGCCAGCATTTCACAGACTCGCTCCATCCCTTCAGGCTTTTGCTGGACGGATCTGGCAATCTGATACCATCAACCATCAAGTTACTCTTATAACGATCTTGTGATACGCTATCTACAGAACAAAAATACGTCGAGAACTCGTCGTTTTCTTTGTTTGCATCTGCCATTGTGTTCGCCTTTTGCCTACCAGTCCGAATCAAAACAATAACAATGAACTGGTCTATAGGGGAGAAAGCCATTGTGAGGCTAAAGCTAGGCTAGGCTAGCGACCTGTTACCACGCCGAGAAAAGCAAACCGTGTGAAACAACAGGAGTTCCCAAACGTGAAGTGCAGCAACAGAGAATGTGCTTATGTGTTAGAAACAGATGTTACAGTGTTATGCCAGAAGCTGATCGAATATGCTTATTATTATTATTAATTATAATTTGGTATTATAATTTAAATAATAAGTTATTCAACTCAGAAATTAGCTATAACAAAATATGGTTCAAATGGTGGTGATGCCAGAGCTGGAAGCTTGTAATGATTTATACTACTAATGCATCTATTAGTTAGCTGTTATGAACTCAGGTGTGCTGGAACAAATGATCTGATCGGACTCTGGCCAATCAGATTTATCCAGCAACGGTGACGACTCAACTTATGATTACCCTTTTTTATCACCAATCCAATGAAAATGTCTCTGTTAATATCAGATGTTAATTCCGAGAAGGAAGTAGCTCTGAATGCTGAATAACCATGCAATTATGAATTGGGTTGAACAGAAACAATTGCTATTCCAGTTGTTGTTTATTTGAACCAAAAGCAATTCCCTGTTACAGTAATTATCTGATTCAACAACCTTGGAATCCTACTCACTACTAAACTAAACATGCAGAATATATGTGGAAATAAAAGGGGAAAAAATGATTAAAATGAGAGGTAGCAAATCTTAGTTCAGCTCACGGTTATTTAAACACCACATCCAAAACATCACACGACACCCTCCAAAGATGGCGACTATGATGACGTAGGGTCTGCAACCTTACGTAATGAGTGAGGGGAGGTCCTAATGATGCCACCACACTTATGCTAATAGGGGGTGGTACCTCGCTTCGAGAGGGAGTGGGTAACTGGTGAGTTTAAAGAAAACCGCAAACTAAGTTTCAAACAAAGAGATTGAATCCGCTGATAAGAGGAAACGTCTAACGCCCAGAGAGAGAGAGGGGAAAAGATGGAAGAAGATGGAAAAAGAGTTGAAGAAGAAGGACCCGCGACGGGGACCTTAACGAACCACAAATCAAACACAGCCAAATTCACATTCAAATGCGTGCACATTCAACAGAACGATATTCAACAGTTAATACATTCCGCCTTGGAGTATAAAGCATTTACCTAAATCCCTAACACCTGCCCAGGCACTTCTAAACCACCCTATAGGTGAAAAAGAAATAAAGAAATAAAAGGGTTTCCCCTTTTATTTCCCCCGTTTACTTGTGTGTCAGGGCTGTCCCGGCTGGGTCCTAGAGCGCTCCGAGTAACGCGGGGTCCTGAAGGAGTCTTAAAGAACGCTGGTGCGGGAAGGAACAGGACCGGAATGAGAAAGTTCTTTTGTCTCTCTCTCTCCCTGGGTTTCCAGTCGCTTTGTTCAGCCAAACAAAAGTGGGGTCCTCGTTCGATCACCTGGAGATGACGGCTCTCAGTTTTTGATCAGAGGGAATTTAATGTGACCAAGTGTAAAATAGAATGTAAAGAGACGTAATTAGTAGTCCAATGTTTATTTACAGATATAAAATCATCATTATTCAATGTTCTAAAATCTTAAAAATACGGTTAATCGATGGGCTGCATTCAAAACAGGACTAGCGTATACTTTACTGACCTGGAGTAGTTTAAATAATAATAAATATGCAATTTAGGAAACAAAATCAAAATGGCATGGCCAAACAAAAGCCCAAATAAAAACCAAACAAAACATGCAAAGGTACCCCAGGTCAATTCAAATTGACACGGTCCGAAAATCCTATACAGGCCCAAACAATTAATACACAGCCTAAAACTTAACAAAAGGGAAAAAAACAGTGGCGACTCAGTAGCATCCAGATTACTAAAAAACACACACATTCCACAATCAATATGACGATCACTGTTATTCAAATTAGTACCTTAGGTAAGTTACCTTTGTTAGCATTCCAAAAGGAACTCTTAGTTGAAGAGGCCAGCAGGTGATGACTGATGACTGTAGCTACTACTTGGATGTAAAAGGATATGGTTGTTATTTGCCACACTGCTTTTATGACAGACAGAGTATACATTTACCTTTGTCTGTGTTTGCACCAAACACAAATTAGGCTTAACCACTCAAGTATGATGGCTGCCGGTTGCCCTCTGCACCCAGGTGGAGTGAAAGGCCCAGATTTGCTCCCTCTGGCTTTTAAAAGCTATGCTCCGCCCCCCAACTTCCCACTTCCTGGTCCACCCTGTCACATTTGCCCCCACTTTGAAAGGTCACCGTCCCGGTGACACATTAGACTGTCATTACTAAAGCCATGGTCTAAAGGACGCAAAAGCAGTTTGACTAGAGACCTGGGGAATAACAATTTCATTAGCATTAGGTCTATGTGTTGAGCGTGGCAAGTTGAAAGGGTTGGAATGATGTCCAGCAGTAGCTCTATTGGAACGCCTCACTTGGCTGGGGGGGCTAGAGGATGGTGAAGGCTGTACAGGAACAGTTACCTGGGGCTCAGGAACGTGGGGTGGTGCATTTGGTTCAGATAGTAACTGCGGTGTCACCAACGGCATGTTCACTAGAATTACACTCCCCATCTCGCTTTCCTCTTCCAACATAGAGGTGCCCTCTGAGTCACACGGTGGACTAAGTTGCTTGGACAACGGGGACTCAGGCAGCGCTAGACGAGAGTGAGGATAGGGTTTGAGCTCAGCTCGATTAACATTTTTCTCAGGGCCAGGCTGATTCAATGGTCTGATCTTATACACTTTTCCTTTGTCGTCCAGACAGTGCACGACCTCAAAAACAGTTCTATCCCAGAAATCCTGAATCTTATTTCGTCCAGGTGGATGGCTCCTTTTTAAGACGAGTGTTCCTGGGGACCAAATCTCTTTCACATTTGGTGCCATTTGTTCGTTTCTACGATCTGCTGCCAATTTTAACTGATCTTTCGCATGTACATATGCTGCTGTTAAGCGTGTATGATGTTCAGCAATCCAATCATTCATGCAACCTGACGTTTCATGCACAGTGGTACCCAGCAAAAAATCTATAGGTAAATTTGGCTTTTGTCCAAACATCAATTCGTGTGGGGAATAGCCGGTGGATGAGTGTTCAGTTGTATTGTATGCAAAGAGAAGTTGTGGTAGGTGCTGTGGCCACTTTTGCTTTTTTTCAGGAGGGAGGGTGCGAAGTAGGTCATGCAAAGTACGATTGAATCTCTCGCATTGGCCATTTCCTTCTGGGTGGTATGGCGTTGTACGGCTCTTTTCAACCCCGTATATTTTACACAGTTGTTTTAGAAGCTCCCCCTCAAAATTTCTGCCTTGATCACTATGTAGGCGTTTTGGAACTCCATATGTATAAAACCATTTTTCTATTAGAATTTTTGCAGTGGTACTTGCCTTCTGATCTGGAGTTGGAAAGGCCTGAACAAATTTGGAGAAAACATCAGTGATAACTAGAACATTCTCCCTCCCATCAGCAGCTTTTTCCAGGATTGTAAAATCAACAGCTATCATTTCCAGTGGTTGAGAGGCAACTATATTGGCAGGGAATGTTCTTACTTTAGGGTGGTTTGCCTTAGCTAACAGGCACCGACTACAGTTATGGCAATACTCCTCCACATCCTTCCACATATTGGGCCAGAAACACCTTTCTCTAACTAACTGAGTAGTCCGTTCAACACCCTGATGTCCATGATCATCATGGAGCTGTTTGAGCACCTCGACTTTAAGACATTCAGGGAGAAGCAACTGAAAATAATCACTGCCTGATTTTGGTGGTCTACAACGACGGTACAGCACCCCCTCTGTCATATAAAACCTGTGCCATTGCTGTGCGAGTTTTCTGACTGGTTTAGGCTCTCTCATTAACTCCTGTTTAGTTGGAGGCTTTGCTCGTTGCCAGTAAAATCTGATGGCACCAATTACTTTATCTGCTTCTTGCAACGCTTTCAAGTCTGCCTTCTCGCGAATTGGAAATGCTTGGATTGCTGATGACGTGGCAGGGGAAGAAACCCGTGGCTCATTTTTCTGATTACGAATCATGTCAGGGACTGGTAGGCCAGGCATCGTAAACGTTGTAACATTGCATGGATGCTGGCGGGATAACGCATCTGCATTCTTATTTGCTGTACCAGGGCGATATTTGATATCAAAGTCAAAAGCAGCCAATTCAGAAACCCAGCGCTGTTCTACAGCACCCCAATTTAGCAGTGTTTAGGTAGCTCAGGGGATTATTGTCAGTAAACACTACAAACTTATTTCCCAACAAATATTCCCTGAATTTGTCAGTCACTGCCCATTTGAGGGCTAAAAGTTCAAGTTTTCTAGAGCTATAATTTGACATGTTGCGTTCTGTTCGTCTTAGGCCCCTGCTGGCAAAGGCAATGGGTCTTCGCTGGCCATTTTGATCTTGTGATAGAACAGCACCCAGTCCTGCATGGCTAGCATCAATTTCTAAGACAAAAGGTTTAGCAAAGTCAGCATAGCCTAGGACTGGGGCACAGACTAAGCGTTCTTTTAAGGACTGGAACCCCTGCTCACAATTCTCACTCCATTTTTCAATAATAGAGGATTTCCCATGGCCCTTGGATTTATGTTTGCCTCCAAGCACTTCTGCCACAAGACGGTGTAACGGGGCTGCAAACTTTGAAAAACCCTCAACGAAGCGACGATAATAAGAAGCAAACCCAAGGAACGATTGGAGTTCAGTTACAGTTGTTGATCTTTTCCATTGTGCGACCACATTGATTTTTTTTGGGTCTGTGGCCACCCCATCAGATGATACAATATGTCCTAGATATTTGACTTCATGTTGAAAAAACTGGCATTTTTTTAATTTTAACTTCAAATTATGTTCTTGCAAACGAGCCAAAACCACTTCTAACCTCTGCAGGTGATCTTCAAAGTTGGATGAAAAAACAATGATATCATCTAAATACAGAAGGAGTGATTGAAAGGACTGGTCACCAAAAATGCGCTCCATTAAACGCTGGAATGTGCTAGGTGCATTGCACAAACCAAAGGGCATTCGATTGAACTCAAAAAGTCCAAATGGAGTGCAAAAAGCTGTTTTTGCTTTGTCTTTTTCAGCAATGGGCACTTGGTTATAACCACTTGCCAAGTCAAGTGTGGAAAACCATCTTGCCCCTCCCAAGGCATCTAAGGACTCTTCAATTCTTGGGAGTGGGTAGCCGTCCTTCCTAGTTTTGGCATTTAGGAGCCTATAGTCCACACATAGCCTAATGCTCCCATCCTTTTTCTGCACAATTACTATGGGGGATGCATAGGGGCTACAGCTTGGCTGAATAATGCCACTGTTCAAAAGTTCCTGTACATGCGCTTTAACCTGTTCATATTGAGAAGGGGGAAGCCTCCTATAGCGCTGGCGAACAGGAACGTCATCTAGCAGAGGTACTTCATGCTGCACTAAATTGGTACAACCCAAATCCCCTTCCCCCTGGCTAAAAACAGCTGCATATTTAGCCAACAGTGCTTTCCCTTGTTTTTCCTCGTCAGATGATAACAGAGGCCACGACGCACTATCAACATCAAAGCTGTAGCTGTCTATTGCCAAAGTGGATTGTAATACAGCTACCTGACCCTTCTCCACTTCTTCTAAAGTCACTGAACATGAATGGGACTTAGTCTGAACGACATGCAGCGAACCTAGTGAGGTGTGAGGTTTAAGCCAGGCATCTTGTGATCCCACATTTACAATGGGTATCTCCACTATTCCTCTTTCTGCTGTTAGTAGGGCCTTAGAAATGAGCACACCAGCAGGAAGGCGGCTATCATCAAGGGGCTCCAATAGAACTGAGGGTAGTGTAGTTGTAGCAAATCTTGGGCAGACAACAGAGATGAATTTTAGTGAGCCAGCTGGAATACACACTGGGCGGCCTTTAACCCTAGCTATGCCCAAATACCCCTGGTCATCAAGTGACTCAATGGAGTGACACACTGTCATAGCCTGTTTCCAACCAGGACCAGCTGATTTTAGTGGGGGAAAGTCAAAAAGCTTTGGACCAAGCTGAATGAACAGCTCATGGTAACAAGAGCGAATTATGTTCATGCCAAGCAAACCAGGAATAGACCTTTTTTTCTGTTTAAGGTAGGGGTCTTGGGGGCTTTTCACAACTAAGACTCCCATTTTTGGGAGATGCTTACTCAGGACATTTACATCCATCTCAAGGTAACCAATGTAGGGGATACCTAACCCATTCGCAGCTTTCAACTGTAACCAATTGCACTGACGCAACTTGTCTTCACCCTGTGACTGAAAATGTTCAATAAAAAAGTCTTCTGTAATAGTGGAGACCATTGACCCTGTGTCAAGTAGACATGGTACATTTAAACCACCCAGATCAACTTCCACTACAGGACAATCACTCATCAGTTCAGGTGCTTTAACATCTTGGTTACTTGAGCCTGAGCTCTCCCCTCCTGGCGTTTGGCTCTCCACACCAGAGGGCGCTAGTTTTCCTGTGGCCAAGACTGGATTTCTACTGCATCATTACTTTGTACTGTAGCTTGAGGTCCTGAATTTCTGTTAGAATTGGTCGATTGTACTTGAGTCCTACAGAACCGTGCTATGTGTCCAGCCTTATTACAGCGCAAACAGATTGGTTTACCACTGGGTTCAAAGCGATATGGTTTAGTCTCTTTTTGCCCTCTGGGTTGGGCTTGGGGGACCGTGGATGGAGTAGAGAGACCTATATGCTTCATTATAGCATCCAGCTGTTCTTGTTGTTTCAAAAGACAGTCTTTAAGTTCTTTGAATTCAGTGGAAGGTTGTACTGACATCACATTAGTCTCTGCCACTGTATTCCCCAGGTCAGAGTACATACCACAGGAAAATGCTCGTGCCCTATGTTTGTTCACATTTCTGCTCTCCTCTGCCCATTTAATAGCAACAGTACGCAGTACAGAAAAGGACATAGCTGGATCTTGGCTAATGTTACGTTTGAGTTCCCTTCTTAACATATCATCATGTACTTGTTCTATGAATTGGTCGCGTAAGATTTGGTCAGAATTAGGGATGCCCCCTGGTGTTTTAAGAATAACCAAATCCATGAGTGCCTTTAACGAATGAGAATAATCTCTAAGAGATTCCCCTTCTTTCTGATTACGCTGAAAAAATTGAAGCTGTGCTGAAACATAGGACTGGGAACAGCTATAGTTCTCACTAAGAATGCTAAATATTTTTTCTGGTGTATCCTTTTCAGATGTGCTATGAAAATCAATCTCAGCCTTAGGACTCCCCTCCAAGTGATCATATAGGAAGAGAAGCTGTTCAGCTTGTGACATGCGCCTGACTGTTAAGGCGCATGTCCAATCCATTTTTCAACAGTTATTAAATCAACAGACAATTTACCAGAAAATTTGGGGCATTTACGTTCTCTTGGTACATACAAGAACTGAGATGGTACAGAGAAAGATGCAGGAGGTACATTGGCATTTGCTGATGTTGAAGCATTTGAGTCATCGGACTCTGCTGTTTGTGGCACAGTACTTTGAGAAGCCACCCGTGACCTTAACTGTTCATTTTCAGCCTGAAGCTGTCGTACCTGGTCCATAATGGCTTGAATGTCCTCCATTCCTTTAGGCTCCAATCAGCACCAGTGTCCTGAAGACGATCCTCCGTAGATCTTGATTGTAGATGCCAACCACTGTTTTCTCCCTTTTATCAAACAACTATGGGCCACTAAAGTCTCTATCCTGTCAACAACGCCAATTGTGACCAAGTGTAAAATAGAATGTAAAGAGACGTAATTAGTAGTCCAATGTTTATTTACAGATATAAAATCATCATTATTCAATGTTCTAAAATCTTAAAAATACGGTTAATCGATGGGCTGCATTCAAAACAGGACTAGCGTATACTTTACTGACCTGGAGTAGTTTAAATAATAATAAATATGCAATTTAGGAAACAAAATCAAAATGGCATGGCCAAACAAAAGCCCAAATAAAAACCAAACAAAACATGCAAAGGTACCCCAGGTCAATTCAAATTGACACGCTCCGAAAATCCTATACAGGCCCAAACAATTAATACACAGCCTAAAACTTAACAAAAGGGAAAAAAACAGTGGCGACTCAGTAGCATCCAAATTACTAAAAAACACACACATTCCACAATCAATATGACGATCTCTGTTATTCAAATTAGTACCTTAGGTAAGTTACCTTTGTTAGCATTCCAAAAGGAACTCTTAGTTGAAGAGGCCAGCAGGTGATGACTGATGACTGTAGCTACTACTTGGATGTAAAAGGATATGGTTGTTATTTGCCACACTGCTTTTATGACAGACAGAGTATACATTTACCTTTGTCTGTGTTTGCACCAAACACAAATTAGGCTTAACCACTCAAGTATGATGGCTGCCGGTTGCCCTCTGCACCCAGGTGGAGTGAAAGGCCCAGATTTGCTCCCTCTGGCTTTTAAAAGCTATGCTCCGCCCCCCAACTTCCCACTTCCTGGTCCACCCTGTCACATTAAAAAGCACCTTTTTAAGTCAAACTCCTGTCAGTAAATACAGGGAATGGAGTTTGCGTCTGTAATCTTCGATCCAACAAAGAGTTATCGAGCACGTGGCGTGGGGGGGGGGGGTTTAATCCACGGAGTGGAGCAGCTGTGTGCCTTCCCTGACTGGCAGAAACGGCAAGAAGAAGGGAGATTTCGTGTTGCCGGGTTTTATTTTATACCTTTCCCTAGCAACGTTATCTCTTCGCTTCATTAATAGGGTCATGGTCACTTTGGGCCGTGTTGCATGATGGGATTTGGTGGTCGTTTTGACCACATTGCATCATGGGAGATGCAGGTCATCACGTTTGAACCGGCATTACAACAGCAAAGAGATTAAAGATAAAAGCGAGAGAGTCTGGAACAACAGACCGCAATTCACACCGTGACAACAGGAAGTGACACATTACGCCTCACCGCAAACGGGAATGACATCACCTATGTTCCTACAAAATGTGTCTGGCCCCCTCCATAGTGTAATACAGGAGAATACCTCTTTGGATCACCAAAAGATAAAATAACACTAAACAAAAAGATGATATCCAATTGCCTATATTCAAATCTTAGAATAATTCTCCTGTCTAAAGCAACCTCAAATTGAAGAACTGTCTTCCACCAAGTCACTTAGACTGGCTCTGGTAAATATAAGGTCATTATCAGCAAAAGGACTTCTGGTTGATGACTTCATCACTGCGCATAATTAGGCCAGAGCAGCTAAGCGCTGCGAAGGCCTATTGTGATCATATGGTTTCATTTTACTTCTACCTCTTAGAATGGCCTTTTGGAGTCCTAAACATGCACCAAAACTCACCTAACTATACCAAAAGTTGTCCCCTGAAAGAAATCCTAAGTTTTTAATGTAATTTAAAACGGGCATAGCCAAATTGCTCTACAGTGCCACCGAGAGTAAGTTGGGCGAAACTGTAAATCGTAGGGATTTAAAATTTGGTAAATAGATAGTTCACTCAAAATCATGAAAAAAAAGTATATCCAGTGAAAACAGTTTTCACTGGAGGGTGTGGTCATGGCTGCGCTGTGAAGTGAAACCTCATACCATGACCATACATTTGGCTCTAATCTCCACATTTTCCATCTGATCTGTACCAAATTCTATATGATTGTGTCATGATTTTTCTATGATGAACCCAGAATGGGCACTACACACATGGGGCAATTTATTGAGAGTTTATTGAAAAGAAGATGAGCAGTGAATGATGAAACCAGAGAGGCAGGACTGGACTGGAACAGGGGTGTAGATGTGACCAGGAGCTGACGGACCGGAGAGAGTTCTTGAGGGCTGGAGCACAGAGGAGACAGGAACCAGCAGCTAACAGAGGCTTCACTGAAGCTCTGGGGAAGCAGGATTATCCAGCAGACAGCAGAGGCCTACTTAAGGCACAGAGGAGGCAGGACAATCCAGCAGCAAACGGAGGCCTCACTAGAAGCAGAGTGGTGACAGGTAAATCCAGCAGTAATACAGGCCTTACTTGAAGCTGAGAGGTGGCAGGTAAATCCAGCAGTTGAAGCAGAGAGGTGGCAGGTAAATCCAGCAGTAATACAGGCCTTACTTGAAGCTGAGAGGTGGCAGGTAAATCCAGCAGTTGAAGCTGAGAGGTGGCAGGTAAATCCAGCAGCTGAAGCACAGATGAGGCAGGTAAATCCAACAGTTAAACAGGCCTTATTGAAGCAGAGAGGTGGCAGGTAAATCCAGCAGTTGAAACTCAGAGGTGAGACAGGAAACTCCAACAGCAGGCAGAGACTTAACTAGAGACTCAGAGGTGGCAGGGTTCCAATTAAAATTACGCACTAACTCTGTTTTCTTTCCCTCTTTCTCCTCTCAATTCTTCGTGTCCTGACTCAGAAGAAACTCAGATAGGAAAAACATTTGTAGATTTTATTTATTTATTGATTTTATATGCTGCTGTCGTCCTTGGGAGACATTTACAATTTATTCCAACAAGTATTGAGTTAATAAAGCAACACACGTTAGTCAGATAAACACAAAACAAATAAATCATAACCAGCGGTAATATGCACACTACTTGGCCGACAGAAGTGTATTAAAAACGGACTAACATCAGCCCTGGCTGCGGTTTCCCTCGGAGGTCTGCGGGTCACTCTGCTGGTCACTCTGCTCTGCTCAACGTCGGACTTTTTATTAAAATTACGCACTAACTCTGTAAACGGGCCACATAAGTAAGCTTAAAAGTATAATGTTCTCGCCTCAAACGATCTGAAAACATATTTTTGAACAACAGCAGCAGCAGAAAAGGGAATTTTTAACTTACCGCTGTGAGCTCTGTCTCGAATCAAGCTGCAGCCGTGGTGCATTCTGGGCAAACGGTCAGTCTGAAGAACGCACAAGTCTGCTCTGATGCATGCTCGATAAAGAGGACGGGCAAGAAAAATATCCGGGGATTCTTCGTGTTCTCGGTTTGCCGTTCTCGGCAATTGGAACAGTACTCGGGCTGAGGCTGATGACGTGTCACGAGCACACGAGACCGCTCAAGAACGCATATTGAGAAACGGCCCATGACAGATTGATCTTAGTCCAGGCCCCGAGAGATATGTGGTCAAAGATTTGGTTGGCATGGCCTAATCTTTCCCAGGGTTGTCACAACACCAAAATTTCAAACTCGATATCAATATCCAAGAAAATATTCGATACTCGAAACCACGGGGATAAAAGATGACAAATAATTAAAGGCACAAAAAGTTTTTCATTAACATGATAAAATTCACCTTTTTCTCAACATGGAACATAATCTGTCAACAGAATTACAGATTCTAGTTAAATAAGTGTCCAAATAAATGCAAAATAAATAACCCAAATATAACATGATTTGAAAAATATGTTTAAGGCTTTCTGAGGTGTTATTCTTTCAATGTGCAAATAATCCTGAAATCTAAAATTAGCAATAGCAAAAATATGCAATCACTTGTCTGAGGTAGTGCAAAAAAATGGTTTTCTGAGATCACGCTAACTGCAAGAATAAAATCAGCAACAATTACAACTGAGGTAACAACACAAAAATGGAACCACAATCAGAACAATATTTTGAAGTATTAAACTAAACAGGTAGATGATAACCAGTTAAAAAGAACATCACACAATTGAAATGCTGCTTTGTCAGCTACTTAAAAAAGGCTGAAATTGAAAAGTGCACATCAATGTTAATGCACACAAGAGTTTAAAAAGTGCACTTTTTGGACACCAGCTCTGCATGTCCCAGGACTCATTTCAATTCAATTAAATTCAATTTTATTTATATAGCGCCAAATCGTGAAACATGTCATCTCAAGGCACTTTACAAAGTCAAGTTCAATCATATTATACAGATTGGGTCAGATTATACAGATTGGTAAAAAATGTCCTATATAAGGGAACCAGTTGATTGCATCAAAGTCCCGACAAGCAGCATTCACTCCTGGGGAAGCGTAGAGCCACAGGAAGAGTCATCTGCATTGTACATGGCTTTGCTGCAATCCCTCATACTGAGCAAGCATGAAGCGACAGTGGGAAGAAAAACCACCCATTAGCGGGAAGGAAAAACCTCCGGCAGAACCGGGCTCAGTATGAACGGTCATCTGCCTCGACCGACTGGGGTTACAGAAGACAGAACAGAGACACAACAAGAGAAACAAAAAAGCACAGAAGCACACATTGATCTAGTAATCTGTTCTACATTAGATGGTAGTAGCGGGTGAGCCATCTTCTCTGGATGATGTCACAGTTAACAGAACGCCAGACCAGGTGTACCTACTATGAAGAGAAAAGAGAGAGAACAGAAGGTTAAAGCAGAAATGACAACACATAATGCATAATTGAAGAACAGTAGAACTCAATAGAGTGAGAAAATTAGATCCTGATATACTCCAGTAGCCTAAGCCTATAGCAGTAAAACTATAAAGGTAGCTGAGAGTAACATGAGCCACTAGTTATAATTTTTGTCAAAAAGAAAAGTTTTAAGCCTAGTCTTAAAAGTAGACAGGGTGTCTGCCTCACGGACCAAAACTGGGAGTTGGTTCCACAGGAGAGGAGCCTGATAGCTAAAGGATCTGCCTCCCATTCTCCTTTTAGAGACTCTAGGAACCACCAGCAGACCTGCAGTCTGAGAGCGAAGTGCTCTGTTAGGAACATACGGGGTAATCAGAGCTCTGATATATGATGGAGCTTAATTATTAAGGGCTTTATACGTTAGAAGATGAATTTTAAATTCTATTCTTGATTTAACAGGAAGCCAATGAAGGGAAGCTAAAATTGGAGAAATATGATCCCTCTTGTTGATTTTCATCAGAACTCTTGCTGCAGCATTTTGGATCAGCTGAAGGCTTTGAACTGCATTTTGTGGACTTCCTGATAGTAAAGAATTACAATAGTCCAGCCTTGAAGTAACAAATGCATGGACCAGTTTTTCAGCATCACTCCTGGACAGAATGTTTCTAATTTTGGCGATATTCCGGAGGTGAAAAAAGGAAACTCTGGAAACCTGTTTAATATGGGATTTAAATGACATGTCTTGGTCAAAAATAACACCAAGATTTTTTACTTTATTACCAGAGGCCAGGTTAATGCCACCCAGATTAAGTGATTGGTTAAGAAGTTTATTTTTTGAGGACTCTGGCCCAAAGATTACAACTTCAGTCTTGTCAGAATTTAGATGCAGGAAAGTTAAAGTCATCCAGCTTTTGATGTCATCAAGACATGACTGCAGTCGAAGTAATTGATTGGATTCATCAGGATTTATGGATAAATATAGCTGAGTATCATCAGCATAACAGTGGAAATTAATCCCATGCTGTCTGATAATTTTATCGGAAGCATATATATAGTAAAGAGAATTGGTCCAAGGACTGAACCCTGTGGTACTCCACAAGTGACCCTAGAGTTTGAGGAAGATTTATTATTAACATGAACAAATTGGAATCTGTCTGACAGATAAGATTTAAACCAGCCTAATGCTTTCCCCTTAATCCCTACAGTATGTTCAAGTCTTTGTAGGAGAATATTGTGATCAACTGTATCAAACTGCAGCACTGAGATCTAACAGGACAAGTATAGACACAAGTCCATTATCTGAGGCCATGAGAATATCATTAGTGACCTTCACCAGAGCTGTTTCAGTGCTATGATGAGCTCTGAAGCCTGACTGAAACTCCTCAAGTAGGTCATTACTTTGTAAATGTTCACAAAGTTGATTAGCAACTACTTTCTCAAGAATTTTAGATAAGAAAAGAAGATTAGATATAGGTCTGTAATTTACTAACTCATCTTGATCAAGAGAAGGTTTCTTAAGTAAAGGTTTAATAACAGCTACTTTCAAAACCTGTGGTACATATCCATTTACTAAGGATAGATTAATCATGTCTAAAATAGTGCCACTGATCAAAGGGAATATGTCCTTAAACAACTTGGTTGGGATTGGGTCTAACATACAGGTAGAAGGTTTAGATGAAGCTAAAATTTTAGATAGCTCAGAAAGCTCTACTGCTTCTAAACAGTTCAAACACTGCACAGATTCTAAAGATTCCTCCAATGCTGCCTCACTTACTGAGGACGAGGTAATCATGTTTGGGAGGATGCCAATTATTTTATTTTTAATGGCATCAATTTTATTTATGAAGAATCCCATAAAATCATTACTACTAAGAGCTAAGGGAATGGATGGATCAACAGAGCTGTGGCTCTGGGTAAGTTTGGCAACTGTACTAAAGAGAAATCTAGGATTATTTTTATTCTCTTCAATTAATGATGAAAAATATGCTGCTCTAACTCTGCGGAGGGTCTTGTTATACAACAATAGTCTGTCCCTCCAGATTAAGTAGGATTCCTCTTGGTGTGTAGAGCGCCATTTTCTCTCCAATTTATAAACTGCAGGGTTACAACCAATGTTCCCCCTAATTTTTCATGTTTCTGAGCAAACACATAGACTCCCTGACCGTTCACTTGACCTCTGTGAGCAACATCACATGTGAACACTGAGGCTACATTACGCCTGTCCAAAACCTGAGATTATAACAAGCTACATAGCTTACTAAAATAATCAAGTTACAGCAATGACTTCTTTTAAATTATTTAGTTTAGGTAAAACTGATTTAGCCCAATTACATGAAAAAGACAAAAGTCTTGGATTTTTGTAAAGAGCTTTATAGCATATTTTTATTTCAGAGTAGGGGTCCTGCTAAGTAAGAACAGAGATGTGCACATCTTTCCGAGTTCCAATTTTATTGCCATTAAATTATTTACATTTTCTGCAGTAAGATTTATCACAAGCATGTGGTTCTGTGTGCAGCCTCTCTTCTGTCACTACAATGTAGCTCACCACCATCAGGGTGTGAATGTGTGTGTGAATGTGTGAATGACTGACCAGTGTAAAGCGCTTTGAGGTCGTCAGATGACTTATTTCAATATTCTTAGCTCGCACATCGCTTTTCCAACACAATGAGCGAATGCTCTCAGTTCTAAACTATTTCTTTGTGCTGCTCTTCGTTTTTATGCCAACAGCAGCTTTTTAATAACATAGGAGACGCAGAAAACTTTCAGAGGCAGCTGTATGTCACGCTGTCAGGAATGTTGCTGTTGCACTGTTCCATAGTCAGAGACCCAAAAGATTAATAAAAGAACTACACAGAATGAAAGCAGTCATTTATTCTGTATCAAATTTTGGCACTTCCAAGTCTAATTTTCTATTCATACATTTTTCTTCCTAAAAACCGTTGGGGCTGCGGCACATTTCTTCACTTAAACAGTGGCACCTTTACTTCAACTTATAATATAAATATAGCATATATGATTAATATAAAGTTAGGTTGGCACAAATTTAACACCTACAAGACAATCAGTGTCAGCTCTTGTTTTAGAAGGATGAGTGAACAATGTTGGCAAAAAAATTAACATTTCAGTTATTTCAATAACTCACACCATCCCATCATAAATTGCATATGTTCAATATAGCCAGTTAATTAAACATAAGAAAAACTTAGAACTTCACCATACCTGATCAAGCTGTATTTCATACGTCATCATTATTTCCCGACATCTTCTTTCAACGCCTTTCATGATCAGTGCCCCCCCCCCCCCCCCTTTGTGTTGAATGAGTGAAGTGTGAGAAAACAGCTGTAATTCTTTGTCAAATAACTCTCATATAACTCATGAATGGAGTTTTTTAGCTATTCTCTGCCGCCAACTCGCTTGTTCCGCAGCAACAGCATTGTTTCTATGGTTTAATATTCTCCATAAGCCTTCTTTAAAGATTTTTAATTCCACTCGCAGGAAATGCGCACTTCCAGGATGCTTATCTCCTGTCGTTGCCATGGTGAATCACGTTATCTTCGATCCATTGAGGAGTGCTTTTTTCATGCTCGTGCTCTCGTTAAACTCATGGTTGATCGAATGCGGTGTTTACTTACCTGACTGATATCACCTATTCTGAAACCAAAAACGCTGAGTATGACAGAGTGAGGTAGAACTACTCAGAGCAGCAGCTTTCTACTCAGGGTAGATTGGCCACTCTTTCTGAAACGAGGCCCAGAACAAAGATGCACATTGTAACCTGCCCAACTATAAAGACGTTTGCCCCACCCATCAATCAGTGGTGCGCTCCGATTAGCACCTGGCGCTCACAGAGCAGGGCCATGGAACACCATCTCACCAGAGTTGCAAAATGGTACAAAAAAACATGGTTTATTATTATTTTATTTACAGTTCAGCATAGATTTGCTGTGAGCGCTGAATCCAGGTGCCGTGCACGTTTGCACACAGTTTAGAGGGAACACTGCTCACATGTATTCTAGGAGTCATATTTTCTCGATTTATCAAACAAAAGAAGTAGAATTGGCAGTGCCTGCTTCTTTTTAATTGTTGCAGTAGGATGACAAGTTTTCCGCTTCACTCTGCAACTGTAAGGGAAAACATGTCTAAGTAATGTTAGCTAGCTAAATAAGGCTAACATAACATAACAACAAACATTAATAGAACAGCAAACTACACGTGGCAAGTGCATTAAGCATGCTAGCCACAGCTACTCACACAACATAATTTAATTGAATTTCTTTATCTGTCATTTAAAATTTTTGTTTCTGTACAGCCCATCTACATGGGTAGACAGGAGACTGCGGCTGCAGCCTTGGCAGTCGCCGCCTTCTTGCAGAGTGGAGAAAGGAATATATAAGGGGGGTTGAGGGAAAAAAAGAGTGCATTAGTCGCACTGTCTCTCTGACAATTCGATCAATGCAAGAAAAAAAACTCAGCACAAAAAAGTAAACATACCGACAACATCATAAGCAGACATATTTAAGGTGGGAGGGTTTTCGGGTGGTGGTGGGGGGCATTGTGATATTTTTATTATTGGCCTAATCCTGCTTCGCTACTAAAGGCCCATTTTTACCCCGGTTTAAGATTTGACAATAAAATAAGGAATCATTGATCAGAGGTAGAACGGTTCAAATACATATTTAATTCATAGAAATTAAATATGGAGACAGAGTTACATACCATTACAAGATGTTGTTCTCACCGGTGGATAAGTCTATCTGTCTGAAGTAAGTTTTACCAAGACATTCCTTTTATTAACTTTAAACTCCTCCTGCATGGCTCAGAGGTAGGATGACTGACCCCCTCTCCTGCTGACCACCCCCTCAGGGCAATAAAACTCCATGTTTATCTTACGCTGGAGCAGGAAAGGACAGACCCAACTCTGCTTTCCTCAGTAACCCTAACTAAGATATATTTTTAATTCTCAACAACCCCTCTGTTTTGATCCCTCAAGGATCAAACCAATAACTAGGCTAAACTAAGTCTATGTCTTGAAACCCTTAAACAAAATGTAAATAGTAAGATGTAATATTGTAACCCACTGTCCCCTCTGTTGGCGACTTATGAAATCAAATGAAGTTCAAATGTTCCCCTTAAATGTAAAATAACCCAAGTATAAGCTAAAAAGCTACTAAACCTATCTGAATCTCTAACCTACTAGAATTAAGAAAAGTAAGCACCTTTATCCGAGAGGTGCAAAGCTAAGAAAAATATGCAACTACCAGAAACTATTATATGATCTAACTATGACTTTAGTCCTAACCTAGATTAACAAAATGTCTTCTTAGAAATAAAGATAACCCATGAAAGCACTACACTCAGATCAAACCACAGAATAAAAAAACAGATTTTCATGCAATGCAAAACCAAGATTCTAACGATACTAATATTGAACACCTTATGAATATGGAACTTATAAGACATATGCAGTGGTTACAAAACTCTCATTTTCTTTTTTTCTTTTTTACACAATGCATTCAATTGTTGTCATGATGTCTTGCGTCTCGAAGATGTCTTCTTCTCGCCTTTAAAGAAGATGGTTTAAAGAGTCAGTGTTCCAACCGCGGTCTCCACAGAACTGTATGTTAATCTTTATTAAAAATAAAAAACGAAAACAAAATAAAATTCCAGCTGCCCCTCCGTGGGTGGCTCTGCGAGATAAGTTGTTCCGGTGATGTCTCCCTGGAACTCTCTGGTGACTGGTACACACGGCTCCTGGAGTCTGATGGGCCCCTGACCTCTGGCCCACCACATCTGCTTGTCGATAACCTTAGCGTGCACTCTCGTCGAAGTCGGGGGTGACTGAACTCCCCCTCCCATTCCTGAACTCTCCTAATGTAATGTCTCCAATACAACCTGAAACTTACACGACAATCGTTTAAATATCAAATGTCGTGTGCTACCTGTAATTCCGGAGGTTGACTTCGGTCCCGAAAAGCTCCTTTCAGTCATATGGAAACATATCCTGTAATGAAATTAACTGAACACTCCCAAAAGAAACACACTTCACAGCTTTTTTCACCCCATTTCCAATTTACGTCTGTGCACAGAACTATAGTCAATTGTGTTTAGAATTCTCCCCATTAATCTGAACCAACCTTCTTGTTGTTTCTTCTCCATCCTATGAGAAACCTATTTTAGAAATGTAATAGTTAATGAGACATTTTATTGCAATTCCTCTTTCCTCGTCCTTACGCTGTCCTGTAAGAAAATGCAACGACCACACAAATACGTTAATCTCTGGTGAAGATCCCCCTGTCTGTAAAATCAAAAATTAGTTAATGCAGTTGTGAAATCAAAGTATAGTAACAAGACGTATGTAAGGCCCGTTTGTGCTGGACCAACCTTTTGTCTAAGTTTCCTTGAGATAGTGAGTCTGCTGCCTAACCTTTGACCGTTAAATTTAATCTAGCTTGGTTCCTGGCTTGTTTCCTGGAAGTTAACTAAAACAATGAAAAGCCTCATGTAAGCATTTTTAACAGCGTTATCTGCTCACAAGACTGTCATATGGCCTCGGTGCATCCTGGGATGTACACTTGCCCACTGAAGTGTGAAAACACCCTTTGTTCTACATACATCCTCATCTGTTCAGGTCACTGGGTTAAGGTTAACATCTATATTACTTTAAACTACATTATTATATGTAAGTGATTATATTTCCATAACACTGTTATCCTGTAAGAATGTCAGAATGCTCTCTGAATTAAAGATTAAAGATTACCCTCTGTTTATCTCTGTTTTATCCAGTTTTTTGAGGTTTATGTAGTTTTTCTGTTTATCCTTCCCTTAAATTACTTGTGCCAAAGGTTGATATAAAGTTTAAGATCTGTATGGCTTTACAATATAGTGTTATCATATAAATGTTTATGTCATATCCCTCTGCTTGGAACAAAATTAATTTTGTTACAAAACATTAACAAAGAATAGTATTAGTCACCACAGGGAATCAATTAACTGCAAATAATTATCTGAATTGAAGTATGAAAAACACTGCCCTATATCCCGGATTCGGATCAAAACTTAATGCAATTTCATAATCCCACAGATCTACAAGAAGTCCATCAAAAGTTGTATAAGACCAGTGTACCCATTGAAATAATGTTTATTCTAATGTGCTCACAGCAAGTTGATGGTATGAGAATGCTGAACGTTCCAAGGTACTTACATACTGATAAAATATTGGGTTTTACCTGAATAAAACACCTGGTAACAGCAAAGTCTGGTGAAAATCTGATAAGTTTTAGCATGCAACGGTTATATTGTACAATAGAAAAATCTCAATACTTGAGAGCTATTTAAGAAAGAACCTAACAGATCCGTTTAACCTATGTTGTTTAAAAACAGAATGTCCCAAGCAGGACACATCTGTGCTTACCGAGAGGCCCATGTAATAAACCTGTCCCCTCAGGACGTTGCAACCCCCCTTGTGAAAATTTATGACATGCAGTTGTCAACCAGAACTCACAGAGACCTAAGTAGAAGTGTAGCACATAAAAGTATTCCCACCCCTGTGGATTGTCTGCTAATAATTGTGATGGTAAAATATACCTTCTGCTGTCAATTATGAGCAATATGGTCCTGGACATAATAGAATTAAAACTCATGTTTAAAAGGAACATATCAGTAATATAGTAAAAAATTTAAGAGACAGTAGTATAGTTTTCAAAACCGCAAACCTGTAGTGTTCGTATCTGCTCAATCGGCTGCCTTAAGAATTTATCACCTGCACCAATCCATTTACCTGGAAGCTCAAGAGTTGGAGACAGAAAAGATATTAAAAATCACATTCCATAAAATTTGGTCAAAAGTATATTGGTAGAAAAATCAGTCTGAATTACCTTAAAAAATGTTTGATACCAGGCTGCGGCACCTGAGATGGACCCGGAATGACATGTGACAGATCAAGCAAACACGAGATGGAGGTGAGACTTCATATTCAAAGGCTTCCATGCATGGAACTGTACATCTCTTCCCCCAGTGTGGCAGTAGGTCGCTGCAACGTCTCAGCAAGCACCTCAGTGACAAAGTCTCAGTCCACAACTCAGTGTTTGATGAAACAGGTGGCTCCAATGTGCGCAAAAATTCATACAGTCACTTCCCTTGACAGCTTGGGATCTGCGCTGTTCATGAGCGCTGGCCACTTCTCCAGGGTGAGGAAACATTGTTCATGGGAGCGTTATCCCTTTTCTGGGGTACTGACCTTCCGGATGGGAGCTCATGCCAGGATTTCATGCCAGGATTTAGTGATGCGAAACAGTCCCTGGCCCAGTGCCCAGAGAGACCACATTTAAAGCAGATGTCTGTAGATGGTCGAAAAGTTCTGACATGTCCGCCCCGTCTACTCGGTCTCCTGGTCCTGTCTCCATGTCTGCACTGACTGTCACAATGAGATCCGCGTCCATACACAGGAACAGCAAATCTGGAATCAAATACAGAACAGAAAAGCGGAGGAGGTGGCCCCCCTCCTTGAATGAAATTAGACTGTGGTGGAACCGTCAGGGTCTGAGCACCACATGATGCACCCGCAGAGACAGTTCTTTGTGTCAGCTCCTGCTTTCTCTTGGTCACTTTCCGCTTTGCTTCTAGTAACTGTAATTTAAGTAATTGAAGTTGCAAGTCCTCTAAGTCCTGCTTCGACTTCCTGTCCTCCCTTTGAGCCACATGCAAATAGTCGATCAAACAGGTTTCCCAGCGAGCATACGAACACCCAGGTATATCAGGATTTTGTTTCATAAGCAGGGACACTAAAGAAGGAACCCCATCCAAAACTGCCCCTCTAAATAATTCACCCAGATTGGAGCAATTTGTTTTAGGATCCACACCCGTGTGTTTGATCCATGTCTCTGCAGCTTGAGTTATGTAATCTGCAGGACGCTGTCGTGGGTTCCAGTCAAATTTAGGAAGCTCAATTGATGTGGACAATGGAAAGTGTTGTACAATTGCAACTTCCAAGGAAGAAATTACTGAAGACAATAAAGTTTCATCAGGCATATGAAACGTTTGAGCAACCTTTTCAATATCCGTTATTACAGGCGCAGACACAGAAAGTCTTAAAATGGCTCTAAACTCACCGAGAGCCAGTTGTGAGCCTTTGGTTAAATTTTGTAATTCAGCCAGCCATGTTCGACCACCAGCACTGATACTGGGGAGTTTATTCACCAGAAGTTGCATGTTACCAAGTGAACAACTAGAAAACTCCTGTGTTCTTAAATAACTGTGTGACAAGGGCATCTGCATTTTGTGGGACTATGAAAATGTGATTAAATACAATGAATAATGTGGGGACCGTCCTGCGATGATCCCGTAATATTTTCTGAATCTACTAGTTTCTGCCGTTCTGCAATATCAGTATCTATAATAAAACAATGCAAACCAATAACATTAGTCATAAATTCCTCAATTTTAGCTGCTTCATTTAAGGATAACTTAAAAACTGACTCATGACTAAATGCAGTGTTAACAAAATCGATCAAATCAACCGCAATATCAGTTTGCACACACTATTAAGGTACAGTTTAACCCAACTTTTAACTCTGTTTAGTTCTGCTTAATGTGGTTTTCCCAGGCCTGCAAATGAGCAAACGTTTATAGGGTGGCCATTTTCTGCTCCCTATTAATCAGCCAGATTTAAGTCTGATGAATTATATTTATTTATTTATCTATTATAACTAGGGCTATCAAACAATGAAAACCATTTAATCACTATTTAATCGCAAATTATATTTCATGTCTGAAAGTATATATATTCATTAGGCATTTTAAAACGCTATTTTGCAATAGATAATGCTAGTTAAAATTACACTCTAACAGAAGGCATTTTCCCTTTTGTGTTTTCCCAATTTATAATGCCTCAAACAGATGTTCAATGTTCAGCCAAATTTTCAACAACTTTTCCAAACTTCTAACCACTTTCTAACTTTTAGGCTACAGTTCAAAAATAAAAAAGTTTTCTCCAAAACTCACCAAAACGCAGCAGTTCATTCTCTCCAATGCAACTCACACATACAGCTTGCAGCCAATACCTCAAACGTTTTACTGCATTGAAATTCTCCTGCACTTCAACAAACATTATTAATGCATCAACCCCTTTTTCCAATGATTTCCAAATTCCCCTTTAGTTTTTATTTTCACCCATATTTTTACTTATCACTTTTACTTAACAAAATTAAACTGCACCCCAGTCATTGCTCTAATCTTGAGGCCCATGCACGCGGAGAAATTCACACCATCCTGAAGACACACACACACACACACACACATACCCCCACTCTCCGCTGAGTTGCAGGGTTCAACCAATCTCTCCTTCTCTCAAAACCATGGATCCCATATTACCGAGACATTCAAAACATCAGACAAGACATAACAAATATAACATTTAAGACAGACAGCCTGGCGCGCGCAGAGGGTCTTCTCCTTTTAATACCCTTCCACTCGACGAAACGTTTCCTTATGTTAAAATCTCCTCGTCTAATCGTCGTGTTCTCGAAAAACCCCGTTTTTCGAAAACTAGAAAACAAACTTTATTGCTTTCCTGGGATCCCTTTTTTTTTAATCTCTTATCTTCTATAACAGCTCACTCTTAAGGTCTTGCTGCTCTTAGCCTCAACTTAAAGATACGTATTCTCGGCCGTCCTATTCCCTGCTACTTTTTGAGTGTCCCTAGTTCTCAAGAGGCAGCGCACACCTCAGCCCTAAAATTACCAGTTTGTCAGTCTGGTTGTCGTTTGGCCAATCCTAGAACATATCCCTTTTTTTGTCTATGTTTTTATCTTTTTTATTTCGTTTTATTTTATTTTTCGCCTCACCATTTCAAGGCTTCTTGGCATTTAGGTTAATATCCAATTCTAAGTTTTTGTGACGTAAACAAACACATAAATCCCATTCAGTCATTTCTCGGTTTCAACATAAATTCCATTCAAACCTAGTTATACCGTTCAGCCTCTGATATTTTGAGAAGAAAGCTTCTCACTTACAGCAACACTTGATTTAGCCTACATCTAATCTTTAGCCAATAGGAGAATCAAAATCTCCTTACTTTTTTTCGGGTCGACCCTGTTTTGCTGTAAGTGATTACTTCTTCGTGCCCAAATTCAAAATGTTCCTCCACTTTAATGTCAAAATCCGGGTCACGGCTAACCAAATTGTGATATTTTTATTATTGGCCTAATCCTGCTTCGCTACTAAAGGCCCATTTTTACCCCGGTTTAAGATTTGACAATAAAATAAGGAATCATTGATCAGAGGTAGAACGGTTCAAATACATATTTAATTCATAGAAATTAAATATGGAGACAGAGTTACATACCATTACAAGATGTTGTTCTCACCGGTGGATAAGTCTATCTGTCTGAAGTAAGTTTTACCAAGACATTCCTTTTATTAACTTTAAACTCCTCCTGCATGGCTCAGAGGTAGGATGACTGACCCCCTCTCCTGCTGACCACCCCCTCAGGGCAATAAAACTCCATGTTTATCTTACGCTGGAGCAGGAAAGGACAGACCCAACTCTGCTTTCCTCAGTAACCCTAACTAAGATATATTTTTAATTCTCAACAGCATCCAAGTGCAGCATTCCAAGTGAGCAGCGTGTAGGCACACATCCAACCAAGGTTCTTGTCCCAGGAGGGAAAAACATCAGGCACAGCAAATGATTCACAGGAGGATGCATTTATCACCATGTTCGTGTGTGTGTGTGTGTGTGTGTGTGTGTGTGTGTGTGTGTGTGTGTGTGTGTGTGTGTGTGTGTGTGTGTGTGTGTGTGTGTGCGTGTGTGTGTGTGTGTGCGTGCGTGTGTGTGCAAGTCAGTATTATCAGCAGTACAGAAGGGCACTGTTAAAGTTCACAGGTGTCAATAGCAGTTCCGGGTGGGGTTATAGTGTGTTCTTTGCAAAACATCCAGGAGAATTTGACATAGCCAGCTCCAAGGCTAGCCATCAGGGTACCAGATTCAATAACAAGGAGATTGTTTTGTGTCAGGCTGACTGTGTAATTTGGGTCAGCCTTCAAGTCTCTGCTGGTCAATCTTCATGGCAATTCCCAAACAGCCAAATTTGTTGGACTTGCTGCCTCAAATCGAGCTAGAAACTTCCCCGAGGAAGTAAGCAGAAATCCTGTTATCATAAATCAAATTATGTACACATCTTCCAGGTTCCCAATGGACAAAATAGACAAACACACCATCTTACAAGCTCCCCAGCAATTCAAGATGTATCCGGCAGTATGTGTCCCTGTTGGACAGCTTGGCTCCATGGTGCAATTGCGTTGAGCGATTGTTGGCGCTGTAAAACATAAATGGTTGTAATCTGACCAACTAGAGGAAGAACTTTACTGTACATAAAAGTAATTTAGGGAATAAACAAAGTAATAACTGAAAACTGAAGAAATAATTGCAAAAAAGATGAGACATGGAAGAACAGCAAGATGGTTATATAGGATTAAAAAGGGAGGGAACAGAGGAAAGATTTGAAGATACTGGACCTGATTATAACTACTTCATTATGATTTTTAAAATACAAAAGTAAGATACAGGGAGTTGTGTAGAAATTGTTATATTGGTATGTTTGAAATATCAGCATGAATAAGGATATAGGCCAGCATTTGAAAAGATTAAATAAAAGTTTAACATAATAGGCACATAGTAAATTAACTTACTTAGCAAACATAGAAATTAATATAAAAAGGACTAATAGAATTAGATATTTCTAGTATTTTATATACATATATAGAGGGACATTAGTTTTGGACACATAATCTATTTTCATAAAATATTGTTTTAATTATTCATATTTAGTTTGATCACAAATATTTTTTGGTTTTGAGCACACATTTTGATTGTAATTACCTTTTGTTTGATTGAATAATAAAAAGACAAATTTCCCTCCATATGTACATGCACTTGAGGTACAAAGCCATCAGCAACCACACTCCAAACAGATGTGGGCAGTAATGCACAGTTCTAGTTTTTCGCCAACCTCTAAGAACTGGGGGATGAAGAAGAGGAGCCAGAAAGAATGGAGTCTAAAATTCATATTATGAACAGAGGGGGAAAGGGAGGAAATCAGGATTATAAATAAAGCTTTGTTCTAATTTTTACAAAGTACGAAACTAATACATAGAATATAGTAGTTGAAGGCTATAGTTACACATTAATGTACAGTAGGTGGTGGTATGCACCACTAATGCTGTTTGTGATCAGAATAAGAGTAAGAAAAAAGACTATGCTGTGTTTCTAAAATCGAAGATGTAAAGATATGAGCACATAGCTGCTGCCTGAAAAGGAAGCCAGAGGTGTTCCAAATGTGGTGCTGATCATAAATTTGAAGAATGTGAAGTTGATGTGCAGGAAAAGTGCTGTAACTGTATGGAGGACCAAGTCTTCCATATTTTAAAATAAATACAGAAATAAATAAATGCTCAATAAATAAATAAGCATACAATTAATTGGCACCAAATTAATAAATGTAGGTAAAAATTAAATTATACAGTGAGACATATATGTATATATCTCTTTTAATTAGCTTATTTATTTATTCGCCTTTGTAATAATTACCTTATTTATTTATTGTCTGTTATAATCTTCAACTTTATTTATTAATTACTTCTTTTTTTAAGTATTTATTTATGTGCATGTTATAATATTTTTGTCTGTTTTATTCTTCCTTTGTATTTTTTTACCCTATATATTTCTGTGATGCTATTTATTTCTGCCTGTCGTTTTTACATTTCTGCCTGTGCTTTTTACATTTCTGTATGCATTTCTGCCTCATTAAGCAAATGAGGAGGGGCTGTGTCTTAAGGGCTCAACTTCTTCCCATTGGTTGGTTAGCATTTTACTGCATCGGTCGAATCTACATGGCTGTTAAGCCCATCTAGGCTGCGGATGATCCGTTCACAGTTCTGTCTATCCAGAGCTCAGTCTAGACCTGCCTTCTGCGGAGCTGGTTCAGCTTCTTTCACATCTTATTTGTGCTGCAGGTAACCGAGCAGCAGAATGAGCGATCAGAGTCATGATTTTTTTGAGCGGCTCCCAGATAAAGCCATCATTCAGAACCGGTCATGGCTACACGCTGGATCAGAATACAGTTCTGCTAACCAGATGCATTCTAAAATGTCAATTAGTCTGTTTTTAAGTTTCGTTCTTTATCCTGCATTTTTTTTATTACGTCCGCTGTGTCTGCTCCTCTCTCCTGCCTTCCCTCGGAGCCAGGGGCTTATCAGCGGCCAGCCTTCAAAACGTGAATCACTTAATGTCCTTCCACTCGTACCAAAATGTCCCAGCTGTGTTTCATGGTCTTTTATATTTAACGACACAGAGCCAGTGGTGCTTCGGTGGGCTGCTGGCTTGCGCTTGAATTCAAGTGCGCAAAACATTACATGTAATTCAGGTGCAGACTTTTTAAGGAATTTGTAAAATCAGGGGCTTCAGCTCAGATCGATTATTCCTTCTCTTCCCTCTAAAGAAGTCCTTTACAGTCTTTATTTATGCTTTTTCCCCACTGTTTATCCCTCGCGCGCAGCACATGAGGGTAAAATCCAGCAGCTGGATCAACCGCGGTGAAGTTGGTTTAAAGTTGGATATTGGACATTCAAGCTCCACGGAGTCAGCGGGATCTAGCTCATGGTTGATCCGGTTGAGGGACTCCAATTTCGGCCAGCGTCTCCCAGCTGCTCCCTCCTTCCACACGCGGTGGTGCAGTTAGGGACCGTCAAAAAATCTTTGAACCAAGCACTCTTGATAAACAAAAATCAATAAATTCCTTATCATGTGACCATTTAAGATGAAACTAATATAAATTGATGCCAATAGATAAAATCTGTAAGGCACACTTGTTTTTATTCCATTTTAAGCTATTTTCGATTTTTAAAATATTTTTAAAGACAAAAATTGGGACTTTTATTCAATAGCTTCCAGGTCATGTGACCCACTCACTCAAATTCTTTGTGAAATTGTTCTACTACATTAGCCTGATGAGGCACACTCGTTTTTATTCCATTTTAAGCCTTTGTTTATTTTTAAAGATATTTAATATACAAACAATTGATATTGCTTCAATAGCTTCCAGGTCATGTGAGCCACTGACTCGAAATCTATGTCAAATTGTTCTACTACTTTAGTCAGATGGGGCACACTAATTTTTATTCCATTGTAGGCCTTTCTTTATTTTTAAAGATTTTTTTATTATGAAAATAATTTATATTTCTTCAATAGCTTCCCTCAAATTCTTCGTGAAATTGTTCTACTTCTTCAGCCAACTTTTGTCTTTGAAAAAATCTTAAAAATTGAAAATAGCTTAAAATGGAATAAAAACAAGTGTGCCTTACAGATGTTATTTAGTGGCATGATTTTATATTAGTTTTGTTATAGGTGGTCACAAGATAAGGAATTTATTGACTTTTGTTTCTCAAGAGTGCTTGGTTCAAAGGTTTTTTGACAGTCCCTAACTGCACCACCGCGTGTGGAAGGAGGGAGCAGCTGGGAGACGCTGGCCGAAATTGGAGTCCTCAATCAGTCCTCAATCAGCTCAACCGTGAGTTAGATCCCGCCGACTCCGCGGAGCTTGAATGTCCAATATCCAACTTCAAACCAACTTCACCGCGGTGCTGGATCATGCGTAAAGACGCAGTGTGAACCCCAAGTGTTGCAGCTGAGGGGGAAATGTTGGATCGGCTTAATGAAACTCCGCCTCCTTCACAAATTAGACCAACATGGATAGAATAATGATAATCTGTAGTGTTTTTTATTGCCTGGATGTGAATCTGATAATTCATATTGTGCCTTTTATAATCAACTACAATATTTTCTTATCAAGCGAGCTCTGCAATGTAATTCACCCAGCGCAGTGGGAGACTCGTTTTGGGGAAATTATGGTTGTAGTTCACTGTCTGCCTTGCTGTGGTTGCGGAGAGGTGTCTGTTTTGTAGAATAAATCATCCGCCGATGAGTTATTGATCTGGAAAAGCCGAATCTGAAACCACAGAAAAACATTCAGATCCCAAATGTACAGCGTTCTAATTCTTCCAGTCTATTAACAGCTTCCCTTAAGAGGTCGGACACTAAACGTCTGCCCACTGAGTTTGACATTACTAAACAATGCTTTAGTGCGGGGAAAAGCCATGTAGATTTGACCGATGCAGTAAAATGCTAACCAACCAATGGGAAGAAGTTGAGCCCTTAAGACACAGCCCCTCCTCATTTGCATAATGAGGCAGAAATGCATACAGAAATGTAAAAAGGACAGGCAGAAATGTAAAAACGACAGGCAGAAATAAATAGCATCACAGAAATATATAGGGTAAAAAAATACAAAGGAAGAATAAAACAGACAAAAATATTATAATATGCACATAAATAAATACTTAAAAAAAATAAGTAATTATTAAATAAAGTTGAAGATTATAACGGACAATAAATAAATAAGGTAATTATTACAAAGGCGAATAAATAAAGAAGCTAATTAAAAGAGATATATACATATATGTCTCACTGTATAATTTAATTTCTACCTACATTTATTAATTTGGTGGCAATTAATTGTATGCTTATTTATTTATTGAGCATTTATTTATTTTGCTTATTTATTTATTGAGCATTTATTTATTTCTGTATTTATTTTTAAATATGGAAGACTTGGTCCTCCATATGCTGGGGTGGAAAGCACAGAATGACATATAGGGAATTTGAAGTAAGGAAACAGGTGGAACGCAAGGTTAAAAATAATCAATGAGATAATTTATCCAGAGGCAATGAAGAGGGTTAGAACAAAGAATGGTTCCACAGGAGAGGAGCCTGATAACTAAAAGATCTGCTTCCCATTATACTTTTAGAGACCCTAGGAACCACCAAATAAAAATAGCAGGGATATGACCTCTCGTTTTAATTTTAATCAGAACTCTTGATGCAGTGTTTTGGATCAGCTGGAGGCTTTGAACTACATTTTGTGGACATCCTGATAATAAAGAATTACAATAGTCCAGCCTTGAAGTTACAAATGCATGGACTAGTTTTTCAACATCACAGAATCTCTCTAATTTTGGCAATATTCGGAAGGAGAAAAAAGGAAACGTTAGAAACCTGTTTAATTTAAATAACATGTCCAGGTCAGAAATAACACCAAGTGTTTTTACTTTATCACCAGAGGCGAATCCAGATTAAGTGATTGATTAAGAAGTTAGTTTTTCAAAGGCTCAGGTCCATCAATTACAACTTTTGACTTGCCAGAATTAAATCAGAAAATTTAAAGTCATCCAGTTTTGACATCATCAAGTTTGAAGTTAGCCATGTTAATGATGGTTATCATCATTTTACAATCTGATACAAGTTTCAAAATGAGTATGATCCCACAGAGCATATTTTTGATTACTCTGAACACTTACTGCTGGCTGTTCAGTTGTGGTGTGGTGCATTGGTATGTTTCCACAGCTCACGGCTTGTATACATTTGGCTCTTAATCACACATGCATGATCCAATTTCCTTCAAACTAGATATGAAGAATCTTTGTCTACTTTGTCTACTACTACTCTAATGGCCTCAGATAATGGACTTGTGTCTGTACTTGTCCTGCTGCATTTGATACAGTTGATCACAATATTCTCCTACAAAGACTTGAGCATACTGTAGGGATTAACGGAAAAGCATTAGGCTGGTTTAAATCTTATCTGTCGGATAGATTCCAGTTTGTTCATGTTAATATTTAATCTTCCTCAAACTCTAGGGTCACCTGTGGAGTACCACAGGGTTCATTCCTTGGACCAATTCTCTTTACTATATATATGCTTCCGATCGGCAAAATTATCAGACAGCATGGGATTCATTTCCACTGTTATGCTGATGACACTCAGCTATATTTATCCATAAATCCTGATGAATCCAATCAATTACTTCGACTGCAGTCATGTCTTGATGACATCAAAAGCTGGATGACTTTAACTTTCCTGCATCTAAATTCTGACAAGACCGAAATTGTAATCTTTGGGCCAGAGTCCTCAAAAAATAAACTTCTTAACCAATCACTTAATCTGGGTGGCATTAACCTGGCCTCTGGTAATAAAGTAAAAAATCTTGTTGTTATTTTTTTACCACGACATGTCATTTAAATCCCATATTAAACAGGTTTCCAGAGTTTCCTTTTTTCACCTCCGGAATATCGCCAAAATTAGAAACATTCTGTACAGGAGTGATGCTGAAAAACTAGTCCATGCATTTGTTACTTCAACGTATAAAGCCCTTAATAATCAAGCTCCATCATATATCAGAGCTCTGATAACCCCTTATGTTCCTAACAGAGCACTTCGCTCTCAGACTGCAGGTCTACTGGTGGTTCCTAGAGTCTCTAAAAGTAGAATGGGAGGCAGATCCTTCAGCTATCAGGCTCCTCTCCTGTGGAACCAACTCCCAGATTTTGGTCCGTGAGGCAGACACCCTGTCTATTTTTAAGACTAATCTTAAAACTTTCCTTTTTGACAAAGCTTATAACTAGAGTGGCTCATGTTACTCTGAGCTACCTCTATAGTTTTACTGCTATAGGCTTAGGCTACTGGAGGACATCAGGATCTAATTTTCTCACTCTATAGAGTTCTACTGTTCAATTATGCATTGCGTGTTGTCATTTCTGCTTTAACTTTCTCTGTTCTCTCTCTTTTATCTTCATAGTAGGTACACCTGGTCTGGCGTTCTGTTAACTGTGACATCATCCAGAGAAGACGGCTCACCTGCTACTACCATCTAATGTAGAACAGATTACTGGATCAATGTGTGCTTCTGTGCTTGTTTGTCTCTCTTGTTGTGTCTCTGCTCTGTCTTCTGTAACCCCCAGTCGGTCGAGGCAGATGACCGTTCATACTGAGCCCGGTTCAGCCGGAGGTTTTCCTTCCCGTTAAAGGGGAGTTTTTCTTCCCACTGTCGCTTCATGCTTGCTCAGTATGAGGGATTGCTGCAAAGCCATGTACAATGCAGACGACTTTCCCTGTGGCTCTACGCTTCTCCAGGAGTGAATGCTGCTTGTCGGGACTTTGATGCAATCAACTGGTTCCCTTATATAGGAAATGTTTGACCAATCTGTATAATCTGACCCAATCTGTATAATATGATTGAACTTGACTTTGTAAAGTGCCTTGAGATGACATGTTTCATGAATTGGCGCTATATAAATAAAATTTAATTGAATTGAATTACTTACAAACAAGTCACTTTGGTCAGATTGCATTTTGAACCAGTGGCACCCCATAGAAAATTTAAAGAGTACTAGCTCCCTGATACATCACCAGATCTGCGCCTTTCTAAGATTTTAGACATTATCGATTCCATTGCTCCCATTAAAGTGAAGATTGTCTCCGGTAGCAAAAACTCCATGGAGATATGGCCCATTCCTGAGATCTGAAAGGATGTCATAGGACTGAGGGTAAATGCCGTAAAACTCAACTTCACGTTTATTATTAAATCTAAAAAGAGAGGCTGCAAACCTATCACTCATCACTAAAACATGCAAGGGAAACTATCTTTGTGTAAATAATGAACAGAAACATCAACAATACTCGTACTTTATTCACCACAGTTGAAAGACTCATAAACCCTCTTGTTATTGTTCCACCTGAATTGCACTCTACCAGGGCCTGCAATGACTTCTTTGCAAAGAAAATTCCAAAAATTTGAGGGTTAATCTACACATCTACCCCAAATCCAGTACCAATATTATGCTCAAACATAAATTCAGAGAAAATGACTACATTTCAACTATTCAACTGTAAAAGCTTAAAAGACATTATAAGTTAATTAACCTTCTCCTCCTGCTGTCTTGATATCCTACCTACAACCTTCCTTAAAAAAGTTCAGCCAACAGATTCAAATAGTCAATTCAGCCCTCTCACCAGGTGTTTTCCCCCAGGCTTTAAAAACAGCAGTTATTAAATCACCAATAAAAAAGATAAATTTGGACAAATCACATCTGCAGAATTACAAGGCAAATCTCAAACCTTCCTTTCATCAGTACAAAAAGCTGTTTCAACAGATAAATAGCTTCCTTGCTATGACCAACCACTTTGATGTTTTACAGTCCGGTTTCCATGCTCACCACAGTACTGAGACCACCCTCGTCAAAGTGTTCAATGACATCCACATATATACAGACTATGAAAGAACCACAGTTGTACCCATGCGCTACATTTGACACTGTTGACGATGATAAATTGTTAAATTGACTTAAAGTGGTTCAATTCCTAGGTTGGAATTGAAGGAACAGGGATTTATTTGTGTCAGTAGTTAACTTCACATCCGAAATGGACAAATAAATACAAACTATGATAGAACCACAGTGCTAGTTCTATTCTATTCTATTCAATACCTATATGCTCCCTTTAGCTGAGGTTATAACAAGAAACAAGATTAGTTACCATAACAATTGGCTGATACACAGCTCTACATTACAATGTCAACAGGTGACTCTGAACCCATCCATGCATTGAGCTGATGCTTAGAACAAATCAATGCATGGATGTGCCAAAACTTTCTCCAGCTGAACAGAAACAAAATTAAGTTATTATCTTTTGACCTAAAGAGCAACAAACTATCGTCAACACGCATAATCAGTTATTACAACTACAAACTAGTGATCAGGCTCAAAATTTGGGTGTGGTCATGGACCTGAAACCTCAATGACATAAAGACAGTTACAAAGTCAGCCATCTATCCCCTGAAGAACATTTCCAGGATTCTTGACAGCTTCTGTGGCTGTTGGGTGTGTTTTTTAAACATGGCGGGTCTGATTCTAGTTCTGGGGTCGCTCTTGTTACATAAACAGTGACCACACTCAGTAGCCAATCAGAGAAGGCCTAAAAAGCAACACGTACTGAAAAGCACCAAGAGTTGGTACCGATGAAAAAGAGAAATTAGAGGCTAAAAAACTTACTTCCCTCCAGAGAACAACTCTGACACATGCAAAGAAATGGCTTTGCTCGAAGCACGGCATTCATGTATTAATATACGTTAATCAAACTTCAGATCTAAATCTATTGGGAATCTGTGACTTGAAAATGTATGTTCACAGCAGCTCTCTAACCAATTTGACTGAGCCTAAGCTATTGACAGTGAGCTGACAGGAAGAGGGGGAAAGACAGGCGGCAAAGCGCTGCGGGTCGGAGTCGATCCCGGGCTGACCGCGTCGAGGACTAAAGTCCTCCTAACATGGGTTGCGCTAACCGCTCCGGGGCGCGTCCACATCCGCTGTTGACGCGCCCTGGAAAACAAAACTTGCCAAATCCGGTCGGGAGAAGGGCGAAAACATCGTTTCCACCAACAAAAGCCTTCAGTGGCGTTCTCTGATGTTCTTTTAATGAAACAATTTTAGGTAGATTGGACAACACGGAAGAAATAGCAGCATCAATGTTAACGCTTGCTTCCTTGATGCGAGCCGCTATTGCTATCAAAACAGTCTCACGTCACCGTCGCTTCTCCACTATGTCACATCTATGAAACTCCAGCCCTGCGTCTTGATTGGCTAGACAATAAAATTGGTTGGAGAAATCACTCTCTATGGGAGATGTCCCAGATGTATGTGAGTGAAGCTAGGCGGAGCAACATACATCTGGCGAGAGTCAGGTTAGGAGGTGACCCCATTTGCACAAATTCCTTCATAACTACTTTTTAATTCATATTTCCAGGTCCTTCTCCCATTTAATCCTTGATCTATCAATGCCTGGTTTTGTTAAGGTCAACATAAGGGCTGTATACACCCTTGAGATCATTTTAAATAATGGTTGGCCAGCATCACACATATACTCAACTGGAAACACGGGAGTTAACTTCCGATTTCTTTTTTGATTGACTCTAATAAAGTCACATAACTAAGGAAATCTTTGTCAAACAATACTTCTTTTTTAACTGTTCTAGGAATTTAATTGCTCTGTTTTTGCAGGCAAGGCAAGTTTATATATGTAGCGGTAAGTACATTGCATTGGAATAATGGCAGTAGGTCAATATCAGTTGGGCTGTTAACTTAATCTAATGATGTTTTAGTTAAGTACATCAGCTCTCAGGCGATGCAAGACCAACAACATTTTTGGGCAAGGAAGGATTACAGACGTTCTCAGGTAGGGCTGGACCACAAACGCTCTCAGAAGAGGTAGGACCAAAAACGTTCTCTTGCGAGACGTGGTCACTGAAGATCTCTGGCGAGACAGGTGTTGTAAAATCAGAGAAGAGAGGAATGTTGTCACCTTAAGGCTGAAACCATAAGGAATGTAAGGAATTGCTGCCATCACCCCTCCCCAACTTAAGGGCCAGACCCCCAGATTCATCTCTTTTGCCCCTGTTTACCAGCCTCACTGGGGAGAAACACTTTCTTCCTGTTCGTGGACCTGAATGGAGTTCGGAGACCTTCCACATGGGCGTAAACTGGAACCAAGCTAAGTATAGTGTGCTTTCTGTGAATCAAAATCAAAGTAGTGGCGATCTTTTTAAGCTGTGCAGGAGAAAGCTGACTCAGGAGTAGAGCAACACCTCTGCCGTGCAGAGAACCCCATGCCGCAACCTCCATGTCGAGCGCAGCCTAGAGGAGACCCATGTAAAGCTCATCCAGACTGGGATTTACAAGGAGTGAGAACCTTTTCCTCACCGCCGACTGGAACTGTACTACAAACTGATGCCCAAAAGTCAACAACAAAGGCAGAGGTTTTGCCGAGATTAAAGGGGAAGTCAGGATGGGTTTAAACATTTGAAATGGTTTACTTTTAATGTATTTTACTTTACTCTAAGACTGCAGGTCTACTGGTGGTTCCTAGAGTCTCTAAAAGTAGAATGGGAGGCAGATCCTTTAGCTATCAGTCTCCTCTCCTGTGGAACCAACTCCCAGTTTTGGTCTGTGAGGCAAACACCCTGTCTACTTTTAAGACTAGGCTTAAAACTTTCCTTTTTGACAAAGCTTATAGTTAGAGTGGTTTAGGTTATCCTGGGGTATGTTCTTAGTTATGCTGCTATAGGCTTAAGCTGCTGGAGGACACCAAGATCTGTTTTCTTTCTGCTGAGTTCTCCTACTGTTCCCCAATTTTTCATCGTGTGTTTCTTCGCTTGATTGTAGGTGCATTTGTTCTGCCGTTCTGTTAACTGTGACACAATCCAGGGGGGACAGATCATCTGCCATTCCCATATAACAAAGAAAGGATTCCTCGATCAATGTGTGCTTCTATGCTTTTTTGTGTCTCTTCTCTAGCCTCCAGTCGGTCGAGGCAGATGACCGTTCACACTGAGCCTGGTTCTGCTGGTGGTTTTCCTTCCTGTTAATAATGAATTTTCCTCCCCACTGTCGCTTCATGTTTGCTCAGTATGAGGGATTGCTGCAAAGCCATTGGCAATGCAGACGACTGTCCACTGTGGCTCTACGCTCTTTCAGGAGGAGTAAATGCTGCTTGTCAAGACTTGATGCAATCTATTGGGTTTCCTTAGATAGGAATCAATCTGTATAATCTGATTGAATTTGACTTTGGAAAGTGCCTTGAGATGATATGTATCATGAATTGGCGCTATATAAATACAATTGAATTGAATCCTCAGACATATCCACTCCCCTTTTCAGTAACCACAATGAAGTGAGTTTGAGGTAGAAAACGGGTCATTCGTGCTGTTTGGCTTCATGCTCTTATTCAAGCCGATAAAGAGAGGCTGATCAGGGGCTGCTGTCTACTTGCTTCTCCTCCTTCCTCCTCACAGGTGGAGCAGTCAGACATGCTAGCACAACTCATTGTATCAGATTGGGGGAGGAGGAGAGGGGAGGGGGAAGGCTGTGCTTGATGATGTGCTCTGACTGCAGAATATGAATTATGTAGAAAGATAACCTATGTAGAAACATTGGTAATTCAGGTAAACATTATATTGTGGTGTCCTCTGAGTGTGCATTTATTTCTGTTAATAAATTCTTATACTTGTGTTCTGCATTTCTTCCATATGTGTGCAGATTTTGATGTAAGAAGAATGTCAGTGCTTGAATCACTCTTTCAGCTATTGTCCAATTATCAGCTGTTTAAGCTGATATTCACTGGACAATACCTAACAGACAGAGAGTTATTTAATAACCATTAAATAACTTAAAAACATCCATAATGGCACCAAAATATTAACTTGTTAGCAGAGCTCTGTAGAGCCTGGCTGCACTCTAGTGAGGAAACCAAATGGCTAGCAACACCAGTTACATGATGGTTTATATTGAGTTAAATTTTATTTATATAGCACCAATTCACAACACATGTCATCTCAAGGCACTTTACAAAGTCAAATCATATACTATGGATATACAGTGTATATTACTATTCATCCTCTAACATATTTTTACTTGCTAATGACTGCCAATCACTGAACAAAAATGTTTGACATTACATACTTGCTTTTAAAGTTTGCTGTATTTGAAGTTGTGAATGTTTCTGTTTGTATATATGTGTGTGACCAGGTCTATGCTGCCTTGAGCCAGGTACATAACATGCGTGTTTATGCCAGGCAGGAAATCCCTGAACGGTTCCATTACAGAAAAGGGAACTTTGTTTCCCCTCTTACACTGGTTGCTGAACCAGGCTGGTTTATCACTAAGGTATGAAATAGCATTGTATCTACATATGTCATTTTTTATCATCTGGCATTTTTAATTAGAGTATATGACTTTAGAATATAAAACAATTTTGCAGCTCAATAGATAAAGAGCTACATAATATAAATTAAGGATTTAAAAAAGTAAAAACAAAAGTTTAGCTTTAAATAGAATGTAAAAACAGTATACAAAATGTATGGACAGATGCAGATGGTGATAAATCTTTTGCAATTGCAGATAAATTAAACACACGTCACATGACTACATATAGTATATGAAGTGAATGCAAAGATATGTAAGAAGGATAGCTATATAAACTGAAAAACATATTTTTACAGATTTTCTCAGTAAGAGATTGTATTATTTCTGAAATATATAGATCTACATTTGTAAACAATATTGAGTAACATGCTATTTTCTTTTAAGTCATGTCATTTTGAATGTCTATCTCTGCAGAACAAGAAAACATTACCTTATTGGAAAAATGACTCAAGGGAGCCCTCAGCATGGCAAAATGGCTGGCATGGTTATGATAATGAGTTCGTTGACATGAGAGGCTTTTTCTTGGCAGTAGGACCAGGTAATAAACTAATTTCAAATTTTGAAATGGTATTTTACCTGTAATCTAATACAAATTTGGTCTGAAGTGGAACACAATAACAAAGGGGACATGTACCAAACAGAAAAATAACATATTTAATATACTGCAACTACAAGGAGCTGACTCTCATCCTAGGGCTCAGATGAGAGTCAGCTCCTCTGTTTGTGAAGTCCTGGTTTACGACTGAGAAAAGGTGGACTGCTCCATCTTATTCATGAGTGGTAAAATGAAGTGGGACATGGACTGACAGATCAAGGCTTTGTCTACAGTAATACGGATAATGAAAGAAACAGCTGAGCAAAACAGAAAAGCTCTCAATGTACCGGTCCACCTGACCCTCACCTATAGTCATGAGATATGGAACATAACCCCTGGGGGTGCGCGAGCTTCCACTATGGGGTGCGCGAGGTGAAAACTGTAATGGCGTCTGACCGCCCCCCCCCCCCCCCCCCCCCCACACACACACACACACACACACAATAAAGATGTGTAAATAAGCCTTTCTTTTGTAAAGCTAAAAAAACTGTTAATTTAATCAATAAATAAAAATGTATTGTAATGATCCTTATTAGACTTTATTTCTAAATACTGTTGCACACTTACTGTTCCTTTAAATCAGATTACTTTGGGGTCATAGCGGAAGAAATGTGTGACTTCCGGGGAGAGGAGTCGTGATTCGGGGGACCGGCGGAGTGCAAGCTGTCCCGTCCTGTTCATCGTAAAATAAAGTGTTAACAGCAAAACCTTGTCTGGTGCTTGGGTGTCCTAACGGAACGATACATTATTAACAGGAAAATGTTAATAAACTGTATTTATTTAGAAGAAATCTTCTTCTACGCCTCATTTTAAGATGAAAAATCCGCATTGTGCTGTATATGCGCATATGGCTTGTGGTCTATGCTTCAATAGTTCTCGGAAATATGCTTAATAGGCTGAAATCAGGGGAACAGGGGAGACATTTAAGGTGAAAGTTAGTCATTAAAGAGGAGATGAAGAGAGTGAGAGAGAAAACGAGCGAATCAGAAAATGTCTCTTCCTCTCTCCTGGCTTTACGTCGTTTACGTCAGCAGAGGAAACATTTAATTCATGCCGAAAGTTTTATTTACGAGATTAAATTGAGTGTTTCGGTGTCTATCGATCGCGCTGCGCCGACAAACAGCGCTGCGCTGCTCATGGTGCCGCGACTTTTAACCGGTGACAAGCTCTGACGCACATGACACGCACACCGCTGTCATTACTGATGCTCCTGGAAAAAAAAAAAAAAAAAAAACACGCTGCTCCTGGGGGGATTTTTTGATTATGCTCACGCATAGATGTGTAATACTTCTCATTGTGATTCAGACAGGCGCAGACTGCACCATGCAGTTAATTTTAAAGAGGCAGTTTTGGCGCATATTTCGACAGAAATAATGAAATGGAGAAGGCATTCGACCGTGTCCCCCGGGGGATCCTGTGGGGGGTACTCCGGGAGTATGGAGTACCGGACCCTTTAATAAGGGCTGTCAGGTCTCTGTACGACCGGTGTCAGAGTCTGGTCCGCATTGCCGGCAGTAAGTCAGACTCGTTTCCGGTGAGAGTTGGACTCCGCCAAGGTTGCCCTTTGTCACCGATTCTGTTCATAACTTTTATGGACAGAATTTCTAGGCGCAGCCAAGGTGTTGAGGGGATCCGTTTTGGTGGCCTTAGGATTGCGTCTCTGCTATTCGCGGATGACGTGGTCCTATTGGCTTCATCAGGGTGTGATCTACAGCTCTCACTGGAGCGGTTCGCAGCCGAGTGCGAAGTGGCCGGGATGAAAATCAGTGCCTCCAAATCCGAGACCATGGTCTTGAACCAGAAAAGGGTAGAGTGCCTTCTCCGGGTTGGGGAGGATGTCCTGCCCCTAGTGGAGGAGTTCAAGTATCTTGAGGTCTTGTTCACGAATGAGGGGAGGATGGAGCGGGAGATCGACAGGCGGATTGGTGCAGCGTCTGCTGTGAAGCGGGCGCTGTACCGATCCGTTGTGGTGAAGAGAGAGCTGAGCCAAAAGGCGAAACTCTCGATTTACCGGTCGATCTACGTTCCTACCCTCATCTATGGTCACGAGCTTTGGGTCGTGACCGAAAGAACAAGATCACGGATACAAGCGGCTGAAATGAGTTTTCTCCGTAGTGTGTCTGGGCTCTCCCTTAGAGATAGGGTGAGGAGCTCAGTCATCCGGGGAGGACTCAGAGTAGAGCCGCTGCTCCTCCACGTCGAGAGGAGCCAGTTGAGGTGGCTCGGGCATCTGGTCAGGATGCCTCCTGGACGCCTCCCTGGTGAGGTGTTCCGGGCACGTCCCACCGGGAGGAGGCCCAGGGGAAGACCCAGGACACGCTGGAGGGACTATGTCTCCCGGCTGGCCTGGGAACGCCTTGGGATTCCTCCTGAGGAGCTGGCCCAAGTGGCTGGGGAGAGGGACGTCTGGGCCTCCCTACTGAAGCTGCTGCCCCCGCGACCCGACCCCGGATAAGCGGAAGAAGACGGACGGACTTCATCTCCGGTAAATACAACTTAATTTTGCACTAGTCATTGTTATACTTAAATCATTATATAAATAAAAAATTAGGATATATATTTAAGTCAAGACGTAAACGTTCGTTTCGTAATAATATACGTACATGTACAATGTATGCAAACCCTCTGGCATGAGTCTGTGAAAAGTATTAACAAGACAAAACCACCAAAATAATCCTTTGTGAACAATGTTTTTTTTTATTAATTAAATGCTTATTGTGGAATCGTAGTAAATTTCCGCCTTTTTAAATGCATGTACTGGTTTAGGCAAGGAAATCTAGTGGCCAGCCCCACCGAGATGTTTTTTCACCAGCCGCCACTGCATGCACCTGAACACCATTGCATGCTTGGCATTGGAGTTCTAAATATACGAGAATGTGGTCGGCGGTACCCAATGTACGGTCGTGGATAAGCTAAGTCCACCTACTTCTGAGCGACTGACTGTTAATCTTGCTGATAACTGGAAGCGTTTCAAGCAAAGAAAGGGCCCTAGGGGCAAGCAGTGCAGGAGGTGATAATGAAAAACTGAAAGCTTATATTCTTTTGCATGTGATGGGAGAAGACGCTTTATAAGAAACATTATTTAGCCCCTGAGACAAAGCCACTTTAAAGTGCTTTTCTTGTAAACGAGTTTTCAATATAAACATTTCTTTTTTTTTTTTAAAGAAAATTAAGTATCAAAACAGATCAACATTGTTATCCTTTACACCGACATTGCTCCCCCTCTTTTATTTTTACCAAGAAAATTAACTTAAAAGTGCTAAATGCAAGTTGCAACTGTTATGCCAGAAGGCTGTTTGAATATGATTATTATTATTAATTATAATTTGGTATTATAATTTTAATAATAGGTCATTCAAACTCACATAGTAGCCATAACAAAATATGATTCAACTGGTGGTGATCCCAAGGCTATAAGCTTGTAATGACTAATAATAACTAATGCATTTATTAATTAGCTGTTATGAACTCATTTATGCTAGAACAAGGGGCTTGATCGGTTTCTGACTGATGAGGTTTATCCAGCAAGCGTTGATAACTCAATTATAACTGCAATTAAAGTTTAATCTTACTCCTTTATCACCAATCCAATGTAAATGTCTCTGTATTAATCTCAGATGTTAACTCAAAAAGAGAAAGCTCTGTATTCTGATGACCATGCAGACTCTGGATTGAAATGAACACAAACAATTACTATTCCACATGTTATTTATTGAACCAAAACAATTCCCTGTTACAGTAATTAGTCTAATCCAATACATTAGGAAGCTCTACTCACTACTAAACTAAACATGCAAAAGTATATGAGAATAAACAAGTCAAAAATGGATTAAAATGAGAAGTAGCAAATCTTAGTTCAACTCAGTTGTTTTAAAATCACATTCAAGACATCGGCACTTGACGTAGCAGCATTGAAAGACAAAACAGCCTTGAGAATCCAGATGGACGCTTCAATGTTTTCCAACAAGCTAGCTAACAGCTTAGCTACGCTGCACCTTCCCAAGATGGCGACTATGACAACACACAACCTATGACCTTGCATGATGCGCGAGGAGGAGGTCCTAATGACGTAATCAACGCCTACGCTAGTGTGGGGTGTGCCTTAGCTAGGGAGGTGGTCCTGAATGAGCAATTCAAAGCCAGAACGCGGACTGAGAATTCAAACAAAGGGATTGAACTGATAAGAAGACAGGAAAAGAAAAAGGGGAAAAGATAGAAAAATCTGCTCTCGGCGGAGCCACTTATAAAAACCACAAACCAAAACACAGCCAAAATCACTTACAAAATGCATTCACATACATCAGAAAAATCCAGCAGTTAAAACAAACTCCGTCTTGGAGTAATTAAGCATTAAACTAAATCCTAGTAGTTTCTGCCCACGCACGAAATATATCACCTTATGGGTGAAAAGAGAAATAAAAGTGGGAAAGTCCCATTTACCTGTGTTGTCTCACGGGGAGGTCCCAGCTCCAAATGGAGCATTTCGGCGAATGCCGGTCCGTCACACAGCAAAGAGAGGGGGATCCCCGAAGTCTCTGGGCTCTTCGGGTGCTTTGTTTGGCCAAATCGAAAGCGTGGTCTGACGATCACTGGGAGATAACGGCTCTCAGTCTTTGATCGGAGTGGATTCGAAAGTACTTTTTAAGTCAACCTCCGGCATCGGCAGGGATGGGTTGCTTCGGTAAATCTCGGTCCAGCGAGAAAATCGAGCATGTGGCACGTGGGGAATATCCCAACAGGATGAACAGCTGTGGGTGTCTTCCCAGTTTGGTAGGGCGGCAAGTAAGAAGAAAGATCGCAGTGTGCGATCGGGTTAAATACTTATCACCATGACGACGTTATCAGAGTCGGTGGCCATTTTGACCGTGTTGCATGATGGGAGTTGGGGGCCATTTTGACCACATTGCATCATGGGAACTGCAGTCTGTCACGTCCTATACTGGTGTAACACAACACTAAAGCAAATCCTTAGCAGCTCTCAATCAATCTCTTAGGTGGCTAAACATGTCTCTTAAGTCTAGCCAGTCTTTGAACAGTTGGCAATGTCGACACTGTGGAAGGTGACATAGCAGTTAGTGATGCAGATGCTGCTGTCGGCCCACTGTTAGTCAACTCTTTAGATTCAGTGCTGCTGAATCATCTCTGGAGCTGTAGCGTCACTTCCAGTTGGCTGTAGTTGAGGATCTGTGTGATTCCTGCTCAGAGACGTTCCATTCTCCATTTGGATCCTGAAGGAGCATGGAGCAACTTCCTCTTCCACCTGTCCTTTTTTTCCCCCATGTGCCCGTAGAGATGTCCCTGAGATGCACCATATCTCCAGGCTTCGGCACTGGAAGGTGTATTGTCCGATGATGCAGCTTTTACTGTTTTGCTTTTTGTTCCTCCTTTACTTTTCTGACTTTGTGTGTGCTTTTGGGCATCAGCAGGCCCTTATTCACTGGTAGTTTGGAGCGAATGTGTCGACCCATCAGCATTTGGGCTGGTGACAGTCCATTCTGTAGAGGCGCATTCCTGTAGATCAGTAAGCTTTTCTAAAAGTCATCTCTGTCCATGTCTCTGTTTTTTATTATTTTCACAGAACCCTCTGCTAAACCGTTAGACCTTGGGTAGGCTGGGCTCGATGTAGAGTGTTGAAACCCCCATTCATTGGCAAAGGCCTCAAACTCACAGGTGGTAAACTGGGGCTCGATATCCGAAAACAGTTCACATGGGACACCATGTCTGGCGAAGACAGTCTTTATGTAGCTGATGACTGCCTTGCTTGATGTAGACTGCAGTGCTCTCACTTCTGTATAGTTAGAAAAGTAGTCGATGACCACTATGTAACTCTTTCCATCAAAGTCAAATAGATCAGTACCAACCTTGTTGTAAGGTCTATGGGGCACCGGATGAGTCATCATCGGCCCAGCTTGTTGTTTTGGCCTGTGTATGTGGCAAGATCACATGATGCTGTTGTCTGGCTGATAGCTTTTGATGGGACAATCCTTTTTTTTCTGGCCATCCTTTCTGTTTTATGCTCTTGAGTTATTTCATTGTTTTATCAGCATTTGTCTCTGTCTGTATTTGTTCTGTTCTGTCAGCTGTTATTGGCAGAAATGTCACAATCATGTCCACATATGCCTGTATTTCTGCTCTTTTCTCACTGTCTGCACATTCCTCCTTATCCACTGCCCTAGACATGGTGTCAGCGGTGTATATGTATTTACCTTGTGTGTATATCATGTGCATGTCATATTTTTGCAGCCTGATTAGCATGCACTTTATCCGTACTGGACAGTCGTTCAGGGGTTTGGACATGATGGACATAATTTTGGCATGTGACTGCCTACACATTTACCACATTTGAACACTGCAGATTTCTCTCTCTGTTTTTTTTCGTTGGGTAAATTTCTTCTTTTTCATCTGCTCTTTGTGTACCGCATATGCGCTGTTGTTTCACCTCTCCGTAGCTCTTTCCCTTGTGGTTTCTACTGCCCTGCACATAGCGACACACTTATTTAGTGTAAGTCCAGTCTCTCTGAGTAGTCTTTCTCTGAGTGCATTATCCACTGTGCCACAAATGATCCTGTCTCTCACTAATGAATCCAAGAGTGTCAAATTCACAGCATGTGGAGCTCTGCTAAGTACTGGTCAAAATATACTCCTTGCTTTTGGTCATGGGTAAAAGGTCATGTTCTGACTGGGCACAAAGTACTCTTCAAACTTTGTCATTAGCCCTGCTAAAGTCAGATTAGCTTCATCCAGCTGGAAGCTATTATAAATGTCCAAAGTGTCTTCTCCAATCACATGCAAAAGAATATGAGCTTTCAGTTTTTTACACCTTCTGCACCGCTTTCCGCTCGGTATATATTAAATCTTTGCTTTAAATGCTTCCAGTTATCAGCAAGATTACCAGTCAGTCGCCCAGAAGTGGGTGGGCTTAGCTTATCCATGACCGTACATCGGGTACCGCCCTCTCCAGGTGTTGGTTGTCCTCCGCTTTGGGCACCAGGTCCTCTTCTACTCGCTCAATCTGTCCCTTGTCCCCTGCTTCACTTCTACCACTGCTTGCAGCCATCACACGCCAAAGCAAACTCTGGTAGCCTGTTGCGTCACTAGCACAATTTTATCGCCCAGGGCGATGCCACCCATTTGTTATGGCCATAACAAACAGGTAACAAACGAGTTCTAGAGCTTTCACGCTCATAACACCACAGTCAGTAAAACAGGGGAACTACAGGGCACTGTGCTCTCACCATTCCTTTTCACTCTGTACACTTCAGACTACCAGCACAATTCCGACTTCTGCCATCTACAGAAATACTCAAATGATTCTGCAGTTGTCAGATGTATCAGAGATGGATGAGAAGTTGACCACAGAGAGCTAGTGGATTGCTTTGTGACATGGTGTGGAACTATCATCTCATCTTGAATGTGAACAAAACAAGGGAGTTGATTATAGATTTCAGGAGAAACAGGGTTAGCTCAAAGCCTCCCAGGTAAAAAAGTAGTATACTTTAGTGTATTAGAAATATGACTGAAGTGCATGAAGTATAAAACAAGTATGCTTCTACTTGTTGTGCTTTATTTAAAGAGTACTTAATATGTACTTTTTAAAAGTATACTTCAAAAAATATGTAATTAAGTTCAACTTAAGAGTCCAAAAAGTAAGTATACTAATTTACCAGTAATCAAATTATTTTTAAAATGCACTTTTTGAAAGTGTACTTTGTTGTTAATGTATTTTAAATTGTATAGTAGTTTATTTTTTTAAGTGTATTAAATGTGACATACTTAGAGTGGCAATTCTGTGTACTTATGGAAAGTATATTTTTTGGAAATTAATTGTTAGTATACTGTTTTAAAGTGTACTAGTTCATTAGAAGTGTGACTTCTGTACACTTTATTTAGTACACTCTAAAATAAGTTTATTTTTAGTGGCATATCAGAGTACTTTCATAAAATATGTTAAAATACAAAAATGTAAAGTCCTAATTTAGTGTACTTTTAGTAAGTACGCTTATTTGTAATACAGAGTTAGTATAATTTTTGAAAGTGTACACTGATTTTACTTCATCGGTAGTGTAATTAATTTTTTATTTTTTGATTTGCAATTGAAAATAGAAAGAATGAATGATACACGGATTCAGTCAAACCGTGTATCTTTCGTTCTATCTATTTTTAATTGCAAATCAAAAAACGAAAAACAAAAAATGAACTGGTTATTTTGTTTTTTGTTTTTTATGCTTAAACCAAAAATGAAAAAGGGATTGGTTTTTATATTTCAATTCTAAGCTCAGATCGAAAATACGAAATGGAAAACCGGACAGCAGGCAGAGTTTGATTTTAATATTTAATCGGTACAGTTTACGTGACCCGGAAATAGCTGTTTGCGACTTCAGTAAAGTTAGAAAGATATTCACAGATTCGGCTTTTCCGGATCAGTAACTCATCTTCGGATGATTTATTCTACAAAACAGACACCTCTCCGCAACCACAGCAAGGCTGACAGTGAGCTACAACCGTAGTTTCCTCAAAACGAGTCTCCCCCCGCGCTGGGAGAGCTCGCGGCTCTGCAGATGCTAAGGGACCGTCCGCAAGTTGCAACCCAAGAAACATAATTAGAGTGAAATATTCAACAGCGTCACCAAGGAGGGGAGGATTATTATCAAATTAATTTAAAATGTATCTGATCTCATGAATATCATACCACATTTATTGGATTTGAAAATAATATTTTTTTTGAGGAATTTCCCAATGCCTAAATGGCAAACGGCACCTATTTTATTATTAGAATAAGTATAAAATGAGCAATGACTACACTATTGATCATTGTAGTGCCACCAAACTTGTAGAATACATAGATAACCTCATCTAGTTTATACTACAACTCTTACTTTGGGAAAATGTGCTAAACTAAATTTTTTAAGATTTTTTCATTGTTATTGTAAGCATATTACAGCCAATAAGTACACTATAGAATCTATAGTGTACTTATTGGCTGTAATATGTCCCTGTTTTTTCCCAGCATCAGTTTCAGTTCGTGTAGTTTGTTGGACAGGGAACGCACGTTGGACAGGATTATGCCCGGTAGCGGTGAGCGGAGTCCGCGCTTGCGGTGGCGCACCAGCGCGCTTTCCTCTCCTCCGGTGTTTTGCTGCGTGAGCAAAGGTGAGCGCACCTTTGACCAGAATGTCCAGAATTTCCAGCGTAGGGAGAAGAAAAGTAGGGAATAAATCCTCTGGTGATGTAGCCCTGATGTTCATGAGTTCTTCTCGGGTGAAAGAGCTCCGGGTGTCATCGCAAAAACCAGAGTTAAAAAGTAAAACAAAGCAAAAATCAGCGCACCAACACACCGTGGCAGCCGTCCGCGGCGCCATCAGTGGACCAGTGAGGCTGTGGAGGATATTCAGGCGTGTTTGGATTCTACTGACTGGGACGCTTTTAGGACTGCTACCACCACTCTGAATGAGTTCACAGAAGCTGTGACATCATATATCAGCTTCTGTGAGGACTGCTGTGTTCCATCACGAACCAGGGTGATTTAAAATAATGATAAACCCTGGTTCACAGCAACACTCAGAAGGCTAAGGTTGGACAAACAAGATGCCTTCAGAAGTGGGGACAAATGCAGATTCAGAGATGCAAAATACAAGTTTAGCAAAGCGGTGAAGGAGGCTAAACGACTGTACTCTGAGAAGCTGAAAAACCAGTTTTCAGCCAACGACTCTGCTTCTGTCTGGAAAGGGCTTAGGCAGATAACAAACTACAAGCCTAAAGCCCCCCACTCCATGAACGATCGACAGTTAGCAAACGACCTGAACAACTTCTGCTGTCGTTTCGACAGACAAAGGGACTGTCCTGCAACCACCCCCCACGACACCACCCAACAGATCACCTCCACCTCAGTGACAACTCTTTCCATTTACGAGAGACGTTAACAAACTATTCAGAAGACAGAACCCGTGGAAAGCCGCTGGACCAGACTCCGTGTCTCCATCCACCCTGAAGCACTGTGCTGATCAGCTGTCTCCAGTGTTCACAGACATTTTTAACACCTCACTGGCAACATGTCACGTGCCAGCCTGCTTCAAATCCTCCACTATCATCCCTGTTCCCAAGAAGCCAAGGACCACAGGACTTAATGACTTCTGCAGACGACGCGGTCAACCTGGCCCTTCACCACATCCTCCAGCACCTGGACTCTGCAGGAACTTACGCCAGGATCCTGTTTGTGGATTTCAGCCCTGCCTTCAACACCATCATCCCAGCTCTGCTTCAGGAGAAGCTCTCCCAGCTGAATGTGCCCGACTCCACCTGCAGGTGGATCACAGACTTCCTGTCTGACAGGAAGCAGCACATAAAGCTGGGAAAACATGACTCTGACTCACAGCTCATCAGCACTGGTTCCCCCCAGGGCTGTGTTCTTTCTCCTCTGCTCTTCTCCCTGTACACCAACAGCTGCACCTCCAGTCACCAGTCTGTCAAGCTCCTGAAGTTCGCGGACGACACCACTCTCATAGGACTCATCTCTGATGGTGACGAGTCCGCCTACAGGTGGGAGGCTGACCATCTGGTGACCTGGTGCAGGGAGAACAACCTGGAGCTCAACGCCGTAAAAACAGTGGAGATGGTTGTGGACTTCAGGAAGAACTCAGCCCCAGCTACCCCCGTCACCCTCTGTGACTCCACCATCGACACTGTGGAGTCTTTCTGCTTCCTGGGAACTATCATCGCCCAGGACCTAAAGTGGGAGCTGAACATCAACTCCCTCACCAAAAAAGCCCAGCAGAGGATGTACTTCCTGCGGCAGCTGAAGAAATTCAACCTGCCAAGGACAATGATGGTGCAGTTCTACTCCTCTATCATTGAGTCCATCCTCACCTCCTCCATCACCATCTGGTACGCTGGTGCCACCGCTATGGACAAGGGCAGACTGCAGCGTGTCATCAGGTCTGCAGAGAAGGTGATTGGCTGCAATCTTCCGTCTCTCCAGGACCTGTACGCCTCCAGGACTCTGAGGCGTGCAGGGAAGATTGTGGCTGATCCCTCGCACCCCAGTCATGGACTATTTCAGACAATTCCCTCTGGCAGGAGGCTGCGTTCCATCAGGACCAGAACCTCACGCCACAAGAACAGCTTTTTCCCATCTGCTACCGGTCTTATGACCAAGGCCAAGAGCCGCCTATGACTCTGGACACTGTCTCTCTCCCCCGTTCAGGACTTACAAGCTTCTGCGTTACATTAACGCACATTCTACTGAATGTATATTACTTCTGTATATATATATTGATTTTATTCAATTTTACTTTATTTTATTGTATTCTTATTTCTGTCTGCACCATCATCACCAAGTCAAATTCCTTGTATGTGCAAACCTACTTGGCGATTAAACTTGATTCTGATTCTAAACACATTGTCTTTAAATCAGCACCACCAACTGGGGAATTTCACCATTGGAATTTGTTTTGAATTTACTCAAACAATAAATAACAAAAATGAATTCATGTTTTGTCACTTAAGCTAGGGTCGGAAATTTTCCCCAAGTCCCTTTTTAAATAACTGTGCATATGCAAGACCGTCTTACATTGCTATTCCACTCTTCAGGGGGATTCTGTGTAAAAAATCTCCCAAATCCACTCTATTCTTATTTCTTTCTACTGAGTCCTTCCTCTTCTTCTCATAAACATGACCGCCGTTCACTTCTTATGACTCTCAGCCATGTTCAAAGTCAACGGTGAAAGCAGTGGCGCTACAATGAACAGCTAACCACTAATCTAGCCTCTAACCTAGCCGCTAAGCTAATCGGATATATAAACACTAGAAGTGCGCATGCGCAGCCAGCAGTCAGAAAATCAGAAGGAAAGACCACACACACTGCCGTTAAGTGAGCATGTCAGAATGATTGGCATGTGGGACAACCATTGTGCGATTTGCAAAAAAAGCAGAGGTGGGGGGTCATTTCAAGTGTTTTCTAAATGAACATAACGACAAGGTTATGTGGCCTGCAAGCTGTCTGGCTCGAGACAGCATGTAAACTGTCCTGGGCGGTAGGGTGGAGAAATCGGCTGCTGCTGCTTCTTGTCTTGTGGCGCTGCCTGCAAATCCTCATCATCCACCAAAGTTCGTCCTGTAACATTACCATGGCTGTTTGTCCCGTCATCTACTCTTGACCTTTTCTGTTGATTATTTGGGCCGAAATATGACAAAATTACTTTGGGAGTGGGTATTAGTTTACTTTAACCGCTTCGAGCAGAAAACCTATTAATACTCTTTAAAAACATCCATCCATTCCATCCATTTTCCAAACCGCTTCTCCCTCATGGGGTCGCGGGGGGTGCTGGTGCCTATCTCCAGCGTTCACTGGGCGAGAGGCGGGGTACACCCTGGACAGGTTGACAAAACATCCATCCATTCCATCCATTTTCCAAACCGCTTCTCCCTCATGGGGTCGCGGGGGGTGCTGGTGCCTATCTCCAGCGTTCACTGGGCGAGAGGCGGGGTACACCCTGGACAGGTTGCCAGTCTGTCGCAGGGCAACACAGAGAGACAAACAGGACAAACAACCATTCACACCCACACCTAAGGACAATTTGGAGAAGCCAATTAACCTAACAGTCATGTTTTTGGTCTGTGGGAGGAAGCCGGAGTACCCGGAGAGAACCCACGCATGCACAGGGAGAACATGCAAACTCCATGCAGAAAGACCCAGGGGTGTACTCGAACCCAGGACCTTCTTGCTGCAAGGCAACAGCGCTACCCATCTGCAGCCCCTCTTTAAAAACAGACAACAAAAAATTAAATTAACAAATGTGAAGGACACAAGACATGTATTTATATTAGGGCTGTCAAACGATTAAAATTTATAATTTGAATCGATTAATCACATAATGTCGATAGTTAACTCGAGATTAATTGCAAATTAATTGCATGTTTTATCCTTTTATTTCTGAAAATGTAATAGCCTGTTTGAGCATTTTAATATACAATTTTGCAGTAAATGACACTAATAAAATACATGCTTGTACAAAAAATATTTTTATTTTGTTATTTTTCAAGCACTTTTGAGAATTGGAATGAAAATATCCTAGTGTTTATTTTTTTGCCTCTTAAACAAAGATACACATGGTATTAGGCATATACATATACATTAATAAACATTTTGCATTTCAATAAAGTCATAAGTTTATTGTTCGTGTTTTCACTCTCTCTCACACACATCTAATTCTGAGCTGTCACACCAACAACAATATTTTTGTATGCTGTTTATATCCATATTCATACAGTTTAAGCCTGGAAAAAGGTTTTAAATTTCCAGGTCATTCCAGTCTTACACTTTGCTTGCAACTGGGCAGGAGCTTAGTACCCTGAATGAGACTGTTTAGCAACTGTTTAGTAACTCCAGGTCCTTCGTTTGAACATAATTCAGCCTTAGTTTGTCAAATACAGAGAAAACAAATTAATAAGCATTAAAGTGCGGTTTATGGGTTGGATTTCTGTAATGTTATCAGCATGTTAAAAACTCATCTTCAGAACCAGTGTCTGCTCAAAATGGTGATCTGCACCAAGTAATCTACTTTCTGCAGTTATCACCTGTTATTGCACCGTAAACTGCAGAAAATACGTGCAGAGTTGCTCTGTCTGCCTTTACTACCGTCGGCTCCGATGGCGGAGGGATATTTCAGCTGGATACACTCAAAGTGTCTAGTGCAGGAAGGTCTCTTAATAACCGCTGTTTCGTCACTTATTTTAGAGCCCAAATAAGCGATTTCACTTTCAGAAACGTCCCAAAAAAAACGCAACCCGTGACTCATGAAATTTACAAGTGCCTTTAGAATAAAACAAGTCCAAAGTCGCATGAAATAAACAGTCTGTGCAACAGTGAGCGTGGGTCTGCTTTGCTACAGTCTCTAGCTCTCTTGAAACTACGGAAAGCGCTGAGGATAAAAGAAACACAGTCCAGAGAGCACGGCAGGGAAAAAAAAAAAATTAGGGAACGGTGTGTGTGCTTTGACGCGCAATAGGGCTTGGCCGTCATGACGTAATTATTTTGCGTGGCCGCCATGTTGATGGCCTCCGTTACCGCTACTCAGACTACTGCCTATGACTACCGCGTACTGTACTCCCTCTCAGCCGTGTTTTAATTTGATTAATTTCACCTTAACTTGATTTCAACCATGGTAAACCGTTGCTGTATTGTGGGCTGTAACAGCGCAACACATGATCGCCATGGGAAAAACATAGAAAATGGGTTAACTTTCCACCGCTTTCCTGCCTGGAGGCGCAACCACGGAGAACAAGTGTCAGAGATAACGAAGAGTCGTCGGCTCGCTTGGATCGCGGCTGTAAGACGACCGAACATAACTTTCCACAGTATCCCGATGTCAATGAGAGTGTGTTCACTGCATTTTCATTCTGGTAAGTTAAAGATGCACGGTTTTATTTTATAGCCTACATCAGGGGTTTTCAAAGTGGGTGCCGCGGCACCTAGGGGTACCGCGAGGTCACTACGGGGGAGTTTTATATTGAATGTACATTTTACATATTAACAATTTTGTAAATTTATTTTGACGTAAGCAAATATATTCTAAGATGAGGGGCTTCATTTTATATTTTCTTTACTACTTTGAAAAAAATGACAGAGAAATAATTATTAGCAAATAATGCATTTCGGTTGAGGGGGTGTGACGGTGTCATTTGTACGTCGCTATGACAGCAGCGTCCGCGGTGGAGGCTGTCACACTACCCGATCCGTTTTTGTGTGTGTTTTTAATAGTAAACATGTTTCCTAGTTGTGGTTAGGGAAATAAGAATATATACACCATTTCTTAAAGTACATAAAAACCCCGCTATAAACACGTTTAGAAGTACTGTTCGGTTTTTGTAAAAAAAAAAATAAAAAAAAAATTATGTGGGTAATTTTATGACGGGGTCTTCTCTTGTTCGTGATTTGTACACCAGAGGGCGCTAAACTCCTAATCGATAGTTTTAACTATCTAAAAAAACTAATTTTTAGTACAAGATTATTTGTATGACAAAATTCACCGTATAATTAAGGATGAAAATATTTTTTCCAGTCCTGTTTAAACAAATAATAAAACTTATAGAGTGTATTCAGACAATACAGACAAACGTTGCGCAATGATATATTCACGGACTTCTGAGCATATCCGATGACGACATCAAGCAATACAGTGGAGAATGTAAAACGCATCAATTTCTTCCAGAAAAATCGTAAATATTTTCTCTAAAATATAGTTTAGCATTCTTTAATGATAAAAGTATAGAAATAAGTATTTTCATTAACGTAATTACATTATTTTTTTGGTGACCCGGAAGTTATTCTGTTCGCGCGTGCGCAAATGAGCTGATGGTACGGATCGTGCTACCGGTACGGATCGGGTAGTGGCAGAGGCAAAACAAATATGGACAAGTTTGTGAAGCGAACCAGTTCAGATCCTTCGCGTCTGGACACACCAGAAGCAACACCTGAAGAGTCAGCGGGAGCAAAGAGGCCAAAGATAAGACACTACAATGACTGTTTTCTCAAATATGGATTATTCTGGAGTGGGGATGCTACATGTCCCAGACCTGTATGCCTAATCTGCAGGGAGACGCTAGCAAACAACGCTATGGCTCCTAGTAAACTGTCAAGGCACTTTGACACAAAGCACCAGGACTATAAAAATAAAGACATTGAATTCTTCAGAAGGCTAAAATCACAAAATGCCACACAGAGTGAACGTATGCTGTCCCATGTTCGTGTGTCAGAGAAAGCACAGAGGGCTAGTTATATGGTAGCTGAAATCATCGCTAAAGCAAAAAAGCCGCACACCATTGCAGAATCGCTAATTTTACCGGCATGCAAAAACATTGTTCAAGTAATGCTAGGACCAGACGCTGCCAAAGAAATCGATAAGATTCCGCTCTCTGACAACACCATCAAACGGCGCATTGATGATATGTCCGGTGACATTGAAGCTAGTCTCTGTGACAGACTACGACAGACCGGAAAATTTTCACTTCAAATAGATGATTCCACCGATGCAAGTGCCGTTTGTCACCTGATCGCTAACGTGAGGTACGTCGATGAGGACCGCATAACAGAAAACTTCCTATTTTGTAACTCACTGAAAAATCATGCCACGGGTGATGAGATATACAGGGTCACAAATGATTATTTCATGGAAAATGGCCTTAACTGGCAAATGTGCGCAGGTATATGTACCGATGGCGCTGCGTGCATGACGGGCCGAGTTAAAGGTTTTGTGACGAAAGCAAAAGAGAGAAATCCCACCATAAGAGCGACACACTGCATGCTCCACAGGGAGAGTCTTATTGCAAAAACAATGCCCCCTGATCTCACTGAGGTATTGGATCAAGCGGTCAAAATTGTCAACTACATTAAGTCCCGCCCGCTTAGGACACGACTATTAGGCGCCCTCTGCAATGAAATGGGATCTGAACATCTGGGTCTCTTATTACACACTGAGGTCCGATGGTTATCAAGGGGTAAAGCATTGGCCCGTGTTTATGAACTAAGAGAAGAACTATTGGCTTTTGCTAGTGAGCATGACATTCCTTTTCAAGAGCAGATTAATGAAGACTTGTGGTGGCTCAAACTAGCTTACCTGGCTGACATTTTTGGACACATGAACGAGCTAAATGCAAAAATGCAGGGTAAAAATGAAACCCTTCTCACAGCAACAGACAAAATCAATGGCTTCAGGGCAAAATAAGGACAGTGGCAACAGAGAGTGGCTAAAAAAAATCTTGATATGTTTCCACTGACAACTAGCAATGCCACACACAAGACTGCAGTTTTTGTTCCATTCTGTGTCTGCTCACCTTACTAAACTGGAAGAAAGGTTTGAGAACTATTTCCCACAAAAAAATGCAGAGTTTGACTGGGTTCGAGATCCATTTCACCATCTTGCCACAACATCTGCTGCAAAATGTTTGACTACAAAGGGGCAGGATGAGCTTGTAGAGCTGCAAGCAGACCGGACACTGAAGTTAAAGCACAGTGAACTTTCATTGGACACATTTTGGCTCTGTGTAAGACAGGAGTATCCCTCTATTTCAGAAGGTGCCATCAATGTGTTAATACAGTTCCCCACCTCCTACCTTTGTGACCTGGCTTTCTCCTCTCTGACATACATGAAAAATAAGCTGAGGCAAAGGCTCTCAGTAGAAGAGGATCTCCGTGTTTCACTGACCACAATCCCCCCTCGCATCAACAGACTGTGCAGTCAGAGACAGGGGCATGTGTCCCATTCAAACTGACATAGACACCATTTTCTGCAATAGTACAAGTATTTGTTTGAGGCCCATACTTGTTATGTTCTGGTTATATCGGCATAACTTATTTCAAGTGTTTTTGAAACTAAAATATTTATGTTAATATATCACCATTTGGGATATATTTTGTTGGAAAATGCTGATCTTCATTGTTGTTACAATAGGCTTACTGTTTTAATAAAACAGTTCTATAAGTTTCTACATGCTGTTATGCTTGACATTACAAAAATATTGCACAAATGAAGAGTAGAATGTGAAATAAAGTTTAGGGGTACCACGGCTGGGTGGAAAAATGTGTAGGGGTACCTTGAGCCAGAAAAGTTTGGGAACCACTGGCCTACATTGTTTCTTTCCTTCAACCACGACACCACATACATGCATGAATGCGCGCCCAGAGACGGTTGATAAAGGCTCAAATACGTGAGAAACCCGGAGGGTTTAGGGAGGGTTGGCAGTTAACGTTACTAACCACACCTTTGAAACACATAGCAACTAGTTAAAAGTACATTACATGCGTGAGTGGTTGTTAGCACTAACGGTTAGCAGATACTAAACTAGCAGGTGCCAGAGCCCGTCTGAGCACAGCTTACCTTTGTACGAATTACTGTGTTCCCACTGTTTGCTGGCTTTATGAGCTGCAGCTCCTGAACCCATCCATTTGTGAACTGCACATGAGACTCCAAGGACTTGTAGCTTCAGAACTGTTCTGAAGTATAGGCGCTCACACCACAAACAAGGTAGCCGAAGACGTCCGATATGCAAAACAGTGGCAACAAGTCTTCGTGGGCGCTCCACTCATTGTTTGAAACTTCATATGGATCCAAATTATTAATAATGCTGATTTTGTCAACATACCAGTCCCTGGCTTCTCTATTTAATGTGTCCCGGTATATTCCAGATCCTTTTCGGGATTTTAACATCTTTTTTCTTTCTATTCTACTGCTACGTCTCTTCGTTCAACAACGTTATGTCAGCGTTATGTTAACGTTCGCATAGCCATCAACATGGCCATCACGTCCCACAATGCAACGCGGATCCCAAGCCCTATTAACGGCGACAAAAATTTTTTCGGCGTTGTGGTTAACAAAGTTAACGCGTTAAAACGGACAGCCCTACTTTATATACATTTTTAAAAATCCATAATATTACTTATTCAGACCAGATGGGGGGAATGTATCCCCCCCAGGGATAAAACATGAATGACCAGAGGGGGGGACATCACAAACAGAGGGGGGGTAAATCCCCCCCGGCAAATCGCACCCAGGGGACAACCAATAGATAAGGCGATTCCCCCAGAACTCGAGGGACAGATGGAGGTAAGCATACAATGTCTATGGGTGAGAGCAGGAACAAAACTCTGACAAATCCATGTTTTGAGTTTTTATTGGCATGCAACTCCCACAGAGAATTATTTTTTAACCTCCTTTTTGTGAATACATAATGTAGTAACCACTTTCAGGATGGAAAGAAGAATTTACCCAGTATAACAAAAAGTGTTTCTGAACAGGATTACCAACTATAGCTTTAAGATGGGAGTCGTAGTTCTAGCCATACAAACGTTGAATTATTAATTAAAAAATCTTTAAACTTTTACTTATGATTAGCGATAAAACAATCTTCAAAAGGTTGAGATTAAAATAACATTCAGCTGAGGCTTATCGGAGGTAAGTAGCAAACAAAAAAGAAGTGGACATTCCAGTCATTAGTTGAAATCAAACAAAAAACAAATTTATGAAACAGTCAAGTGGACAAATAGATTTTCTCTCATCATTGTTAGTATTTTACTTCTCATGACAGGGGAGGCACTGCCTCATCTGTCTTTCATGACGGAAGAATGCATAAGCAGGTATACACAAGAAAAGATTAGAGATTGTTTTATTGTCCCACAACGAGAAAATTAGGGTATGCCAGAGGCAAAGACATAGTTACACACAATAATTAGAAATGAAAAAAAGATGAATGGATGTGTATTGAAAATTGCTCGAGGTTTAATAAAACTTAAAAAAAACATTGTTTTAGAATGATTGTTCTAAACCTCAACAACTTACGTAACAATAAACTAATTTCTCAAGAGATTTTGTTTTTTGAGCTGTTCTTTAAAATGTTGCTGCTTGTGATCCCTTGTTTTTTAAATGAATATTGCTTACATTTTCTGTTGCTGCTATGCTTAATATTTCAGAGTCAGACTGCTGTATGGTGTTATTTTACTGCACTGTCTTTACTCTTATATACTCACTAGTATACACAGGAATATGTGTTAAATACAAGATATGTGTTGATGCTTTGTCAGGTTATTATGAAAATTTTATTTATTATATTTCCTCTGTATATTCAGACTTCAAGCAAAATGTTCGAGGAGGTTCAATAAGAGCAGTGGATGTTTACAACGTCATGTGCTGGATACTAGGTGTGGATCCTTTGCCTAATAACGGATCCTGGTCTCGAGTGGAGTATCTACTAAATGGCTTTGAAAGTCCATTCCAGTCTGATACACTTTGCAATATTGTTCTTTTAGGAGTACTTTTGTTAGTATTTTACTAAAACATTAAGTATTTTGGATCAGATGAAATGCTAATTTGATCTTTGATATATATGATGGTAATTATCTGGTATAGATTTGAATTGTAAGGATGTGCTGTGGTACGCAGATGTTAATGAAACTGGGTCTAGGTGTATCTATGCCCAGGGGCCCCTGGTGATGGTCCCTCTCTTTTGATAAAAGTGCAACTTGCTGAGGGAAATTAAACTACTTTGTGTCATGTACAGTCATATTCAATCAATTAGAAAATACATTTCTAAGAGGCTTGGTTGTCAAATTAAAAGTACCTTTTGGAAGAAAACAACTTTAAGTTGGTATAAAACATACTTTTCATCAAGCCCCCAATCCTGCATGAAAAATGCTGCTTTTTTATTGGTCTGATGCAATATTTTAATCTTAAATACTGTTTTTTAGGTGGAAATCATAATGAACAGAAATAAAGGCTTTAAAACATCATCAGTCTTTTAACCTATATAATGTGCTGCCCTAGTGAATTTAGTTACTGACAAATGAATTTTTCAATAGCATTCAAATTTATTTAATATGACTTGTGTATATTTTTGCCACTGTAGCAAATATTAAAAACCACTTAAAATTTTACACCCCATTTTTGATTTTTTATATTAAAATTGTATGTTATAAACATCATTTAACCCTACAAAACTATTACAAATGTATTGACATTAATATTAATACTTGTAATGAGTGTCTGTTAATATCTGACTAACTGTAAAGTTAACATATCTATTCGCTTGTTTTCTTCCTTATGATTTACTTTGTGTGACTTTTGTTGGGTTGTTAAAACTATGCAAGATACTATTTCACTTTTATTGTTTTTGGTTGGCTTTTTTTCCTCATTTCTGGAATAAATTTGTTTGATCTAAAATTATTGTTCTGTGTTACTATGAACTGATGGACACATAAATAACACCACAAAAAGCTATACAAATTCAAAGAATATATAAGCTTGGTTGGCCAGCAAGAAGTCAAGATGCAAAAATTGCCCCAAAAAGACAGAATAACTTTTCATTAAAAATTATTAGATTTATCTGCAAATCTGCATTTAGTTTCTGGCGTTAAACTAAAAAATAGATCTATTTTTTCTTTTTTCACAAGATGAAGAGAAAATAAAATAAAGATAATTCTGACGAGTCTTTGATATAGAGAGGACTGGGGACCTTGTGAATGAGCTCTATTCCACATTGACAAGCTGCTGTCTGTTTGAGAAAGCATGTTTCCACTACATATATTGTTGAGAAAGCAGAACTTTAAGAGGTGCTTCTTAAAATAGATGTAATCTACAAAAGGAGAGCTGAGGGTGCATTTGTCCAATCACGTTGGCAATGGCTGGAAGAAGGTGAGCAGAACTTTTTTAGATTGGAAAGATAACAGACAAAAAACAATTCTGTTACACAACTAACAAACAATGGCTCTGTAGTTGATAATTCCAACAAAAATCTCTCAATTCTGCACCGAATTTTAAAGCAGCCTCTGCACATCTAGATTTTGTCTGCAATCCACTACCAATTTCTTTAACTACCTGGTAATGCAAAACTAATTAAGAATGACACTGATTTTTGTGATAGGTCAATAACTTTAAACTAAGTCCTCAATGCTATAGCTCAACTTAAAGTAAACTAATCTCCAGGCTCTGATGGGCTTACATCTGAATTATATGACAAGTTTTCTTCTCATTTAGCTCTGTTTTTACATAAAATTTTCATTGAAAGCATTCAGAAAGGGATATTACCCCCTACAACGTGTCAGTGTCATTACTTTAGTACCCAAACATAGAAATGATCTTCTCCTGGAAAAGTTTTGCTATTTTGTTGCTGTACATGAATAACAAACCTATTTGACTAATTTAGGAATAAATTCAACATGGAGGAGTTGTTTTTAAAAAGAACTGTTCAGGCTTCAAACTTAAGATATGGAGTCTGCTGAAGTTCAGATTTTTTTTATAACATAGATCCAGCAGAGCTCCTCAAAACACTAGAAATTTGGATCACTTGTTTCAAATGTATTTTTGCCATGTAGAGAAACTCTGCTAGATAGTGTCTTGACAGTCTGCAGCCAGTTTCACAGTTAAGCCCCGAAGTGTTCATACCTCAGACAGACTTAGATTTTAAATTATTTTCAACCAACCAAGAAACTCAAGACGAGTAGATTGGAAATGAGAACAGCATCTCTAAAATGACAAAACAAATGTAAAAAGGCAGTTTAGGGAGGGAAATGCTTTTGATTCACATTTTATTTTAAAAATGGTATGTTGATAAAAATTTATAGCATTCAAAACAGTAATGGAAAAATCTTTAAATCTGCCAAGAGTATGAAGAATTTCAGGCTCAATTGTACCCATCATAAGCCAGCGAGTATCATGTTACCAACTGAGTGGAAATATTGTTGGTCAGAAAATCATGTTCTTCCTTAAACCGGTTTCTGGGACTTGTGAACACATCTGCTGCCAGGTAAAGGTGCATCACTGGTATGCTGATGTTTAACCCCAACCCTTCTCGATGGGAGGGGTCAGGGGTTCTCAGGTACAGAAGTGATAAAAACTTGAAAATAGTCTTTGGCTAAATTCTGTTTAACCCCTAGACACTCATTCTAAGCACTAACCTCAATGTATCTAAGCAGAAGTTTGTCCCAATTATTTGGGGGGGTGGGGGGGAGAGGGAGGGTTGTGCTGGAAGACAAGGGGAAGAGCTTAAAAATTGCTTTTATGGGACCTCACCGGAATACAAAGGGGCATAAACTAAACGAGGAAAAAGACTTATTCGAGGACCAGAACAAGTACATTTAAATTCAAAAATGCATTATGCTGCTGATACTTGCATCCTTTGGCTAAAGTAGGATTTCTTCAATATTGTAAAGTTTGATCATACAACAACCACCTAATGGGTACATTTTAAAACCATTGCACTAATGGAATTGTTTCTTGCAAAATAAAACATGTATTAAAAGAACACAGACACAACACTCAATGGACGATTTTGCTATTTTTCAAAAGTTTTCCTGTCCAAAGTTTCACAGAACAGCTTTTACCAGAAAAGATAAATCAATCAACATAACTGATCATAACCATTCTGAGGTTTGGGACCTTATACTTAAATTCTTGAGAGTAGTAATGTAAGAAACAACCACTCTTTTGTTTACATTATAAACATGAAATTAAGACTGCAATGGCAAAGGGTTAGCCCATGTTCTGCCGGTTCCCATATCCTCTGCGGTGATTATCTTTCCAGTCATCCCAGTTTCTGGCTTTCAGCAAAGACGCCTCATCATCATTTTCCGCCCTTCTCTCTTTTTCTTCTTCGTCTCTCTCCTGTGCATCAGCGCTGTCCTCCACAGTGACTTTCTGCGGAATGCCCTGATCAGGCAAGACTCCCTGTTTTCTGTGTTGCTCATACCAGTCATCCACCGTCATAGTAGGAAGGCTAGGATACCCAGCCCCAAGTACATGAGCCTGTGGACAAAGGAAATGAAACCCATAATATAGTGAATCAGCACGTTTGGAAAAACACTGATGGCAGACTGATCACCAAGTTACCTTAGCTCACAATTTCATCCAGTCAATGCCTCATTTTCAGTCCTTCTGACTGGCAGTATTTACACAGAGTCCCAATTTATACAACAGACCTGACTGCAGACACTTCATCTGTCAGAAATTCTTACAGTTTTAAAAAGGTATAGTGGGCAATCTTTTTCGGTTTTGAGTTCATAGGGCATCACCTTATGTATTGGTTGTCCCACAGGCCAATTACTGTGAAGCGCTTGCGTAACGCCAACGTGCGCGCCCGTTCCTTGCTAGTTTCAGCATGCTGGCTGTCCATTCGTACTTCTAATGTTTATGTATCCAGGGAGCTTCGGTTTCAACTATTCATTTTAGCTCCGCTGTTCTCACCGTATACTTTGAAAATGGCGTAGAGTCAAAAGAGGCAAACTGTCTAACAAGTTTATGAGAAGAAGAGGAAGGCTTCAGAAGAAAGAAATAAGACCAGAGTGGATTTGGGAGATTTTTTAATGTGATCCCCCCTAAGGAGCCGAAGAGCAGGTAAGATTGTCTTGTACATGCAGAGTTATTGAAAAAGGGACCTGGCCGTTTCTTACCTACATTTCCAGAAAAATTATCCAATTTATCTTTAAAATAATCACGTCTAAGTTCACAAGTAAATGACTCGATGCAATCTGCTGGATTTCTTTAGAAAGAAAATATTTTAACCAATTTGCCTGGATGATTTGATTGAACTGACTCTGTAAAGTGCCTTGAGATGACCTGTTGTGAACTGGCGCTATATAAATAAATCAGAATTGAATTATCCTAAGGATGAGAGTGCCTGCACATACAGAAGAAGCTAGTTCATGCGTTGCCATCATCACATACTCACCTGTAATGCATCTCTTGTGAGGATGAAGGGTTTCATGGCATGTCTTGATTGCTGAGTTGGTTGATTAGCAGGACCCTGCTTCAGAACATCCATCTTCTTAAGTATTCCCACCTCCTGGTCAATAGCCTCAATCTCCTCTAGACAAACAGTGATCCATCTCTGGACATTCAGGAGGTAAAAATCTCTGTTGACCTCATCTTCGGCTTGTCCACTTTCCACAACTCTGCGAACATCTGACAATCTAGTCTCCAGCTCCTTTCTCTGTCGATACCTTTCAATTTTAGATTGTCTCTTTGCTGCCATGGCAACCAGATTTGACGGACCTGCAGTAAAAGACTTGAGACCAAAGATACACAAATGAGGGTTTAATTAATTGATTTCTAACAAAGAATTAGTTTGAGAGCAACACTTGGTTTTAAATATATTTTATCCCAACACCCATAATCTTCATTTTAACTGCTCATAGTATTAAAATGCTCATGATATAAACATTGGTAACAACTTTGCGACATTCCGCAACAGCATGTGAAAAGTGGTAAGCGAACATTTTAGAACCAATAAATCAATTTCCATCTGATAAAATTAAAAATAGGAAGCAAATGTTAGAAAAACAGAGTCTGACTGTCTCTTATCTTCTTGGAGTCACACTGACACTCGCTTAACTATGGTTTTGCTCCATCACAATGGACTTGAGCTTCCTCATAGAATTTCAAACCTACTCCTCAAAATGTTCTAGGATACGTGTCATCAGAACCTTCTAATGTTTATGATGAGATTCAAAGAGCTTTTAACACATTTGAAACTCACAGATATTTCTAACCCACAAATTTAAATATTAAAAGAGCACCAGCTACATTTATGGGAGTTATCAATAGAAACATATTCTCTGTTGCCATTCTGCTCTTTAGCCCTACCTTAACAAGAGAACCAGGTGACATGGATTTGGTTTCTGACTGAGCTTTTCCTGCTCTCCAAATAAATCTTTGTTCTAAGCAAGAAGAAACTTTAATAGGCGCTATTCGACAGCAGACTGACAGTATGAGGGGAAAATACTATGTTACTCTGTGCTCTAATTCCATTCAATTCAATTTTATTTATATAGCGCCAATTCATGAAACATGTCATCTCAAGGCGCTTTACAAAGTCAAATTCAATCAGATTATAAAGACTGGTAAAAAAAATAATCCTATATAAGGAAACCCAGTTGATTGCATCAAAGTAGTTTTTCATTATTATTATTATTATTGCTCTACACATACTAAATATATAATATGCATTTCTATTTGAGCAATCAGAAACATTAGAGATCATCTTAAACCCGTTTTAAGACTATTAAGTAATATTCTGCTTCCCCTGTGATTTCCATGATGGGAATCAGACGGTTCCTCCATCAGACTTAACGGATGGAGGAATCTCCTGTAAAAACACCAAAATGTCACTGAATCTAGGCAATAATGCGATGTGAACCAATGGTTCTGGGTTTCTCTAACAAACTAAGGGTGGGTCATCTGACATGCATGATCAAACACGGCTGTCTTGTTCACTGCAGATTCCAGGCCCGGAAGATAACCTCCTGAGGCTGGCAGGTAGATTGTATTAACATAAAACGTGTGGTTTGATTAAATCAAAGTCAAAGCTTTGGACTAGCTCGTTAACTGGACGTGGCCCAGGTTTGTTTTTACCTTGCCTTTGGAACAGACACCCTCAGGCGATTCTTCAGAAACGCCGTCTCCATCTGATGACCTCGGCAGCTCAAACTGGGAGATGTTGTAGTCAAGGCATTTCTTTAGGAAGTCCATGAAGTAGAGCCGAGCTGTCTGCACCGTCTCCAGCCGCTTGTGCTGGCTGCTCTGCTTCATGTGCAGGGCCCCCAGCAGAGCAGGCAGCAGCAGGTACTTCAGATCTGCGGTGGCGATCTCCTCCACTTCTTCGTTACGACTAAACAGGTCGAGCTGAGCAACCATCCTCGACGCTTCTTCCAACATGTTAATACCACGTTTAACGCGGTGGACAGTGTTGGGGCCAAACGATTCGTTAGAACTGTCCAACTCCTCAAATATCTTCCAACCTCGATCCAATAAGTCAGATAACTTTAACTGTTCAGTGTCTGAACCTGATGGCTGTCCAGCAGTGATACTGTCCATACTTTCTGCCATCTTGCTGAAGTCTTCTTCTTCTTCTTCTTCTTCTTCTTCGTTGATTATATTGGTGATTTGCAAATAGTATATTGATGTATTACTGCCGCCATTCGGTATGGGGTATATTACATGAAACATAACGGCTTGTGAATGGACATAGACATCGTATACGTAGACGCCCCGTCGTCGGGTGAGAGCACTGAGCAATATAATACACTGGAGTGCTGATTTTGCCGAAAAACTGAAGTCACTGGCTACTTGTCATCTTGAAGTCATCTTGCTACTCCCTACTCTCCACAGGATTTGGTTGCAACAACAAGCAGTTTTCTGGCTGTGTGAAAACTTTTCATAGGCAATTCTACAGTCAGTGGATGTACTAACTCTATCAACTACTAGGAAATTAGGTGCTGAAATATTTTACATGTTATTCATATTAAATATATATATATATATATATATATATATATATATATATATATATATATATATATATATATATATATATATATATATATATATATAAGTATGTGTATATGTATATATATGTATACACATATGTAAATATATGTTTTTGTATATTGTTATTTATATATTTATAAATGTTGAATATATATATTTAAATGAATAAAATGCTAAATATTTCAGCACATGACTTTCTCAATACTTGATAGTTTTAGAACATAACATAAAAGTATATGACATTTGACATTTTAAAAGTCTTAAGCCCCCTGGGTGATATAAGATCACAAAGGTAATAATAATAAATGAATAATAATGTAAGAAAATCACTCGGAGTAATGTCTGCTTAAAGTTTTTTCAGGGATAAACTAAACACATGAGAACAAGAATTAGATACTTGTTAAAGGGTTGATTTACTTGGGGATATAGTTATGCTTGGGTGTATTATCAATTAAACTAATGTTGAAAGACTGAAAAAGGTTTAAAGACCTAGAGCAGTATGGAGCTACTTACATGGTCAGGGGGCGATGTGTTTAATAAGCAACAATGAGTTACTGCTCACAGCATACTACAGTTTAAAGGTTTGTTTCAAACAAGATTCAAACAGGGGGACATAAGATAAAACCAGGGTCGCTTACAAAAGCTGTCTGTTAAAACAAGCAGAAGTGATTAAAAAATCAAGAATTAATGGGGTTAGAATTGCTCTTCGCGTCAGGTGAAGGGCGCATTCAACTACAAGTCTTTTTGTTTGATGCACGTCAAGCTGAAACTGATTCACAGAACTACTTCCTGTCTCCGCCCTGGGCTACACCCACTTTCTGAATAGCAACCAATCACAACTCCGTGTGGGCGAGGGGCATGCACACACATCCTTTCTCTTAGCTGAGTTTTTCAAAATAAGATAAGAAGTACATAGGGCTGCTTCTGATTAATATCACAACATTATTCTGCAAATATATATAGTAGAGCTTTCTTTTACAAAGTTAAGGGTTTTTCTGTTGGACTTTTTAGAAAAATGTGAAGTATTTTAGAGCTGGTTCAGTAAGAAGTTTCTGAAAGGTTTTAGTACAATTCCCTGTGTGCTAGATAAATTGAGATGAACCGTGTCACAGTAGCCTTGAAACATATGATGATAAATTTCTATTGCAGAGATCTTTTCAACTGTTGGACAATTGTAAGGTGAGACACACATGGGAAAGAATTATAGAGAAATGCTGCTGCAGATAACGTTGAACTTTCAGATTTCTCCTTTTATATAAGAGTAATGCAAGATCTAATGATTACAGTAAAGGAGGTTAAGATAAGAGCATAATAATTGCGAACGGAAATATCTGGATGTGAAAGTGTTTGAAGAAGGTAAATGTAAAAAGGATTGGGAGTCTTGATAAGAACACTAATTACACCTTGTTTCTGTTATCCAACAGTAAACAAGGCCTGGTGTCTGCCAACCATCTCAACAGAGCATTTTCCAGGGGATAAAATGCTTATTGCCTGAAAAAGGACAGGACACTCATTACCATCCAACTAAATCGTTTTTGTCCATGCTGAGGAATAAGAAGAGGACTTAAGAAGTTTGGGAGTACATGCCAGAGACCTATGATTTTTTTTATGTTTTTTCTTTCTGTTTGCCATGAAGGAGCAGTTGCCTGAGAACACTGAGCTGACCACTTATGCGCGATGTAATAGATTCATGTCTGCCACGTGCTCAGACTGGCCTGACGGGTTTTTTACTTGCGTTATTGACGTACAGACTCTTTTTATATCACAAAACTGATTTTTCCTTTCTCTTCTCCACTGACTTCCATCACCATGTTTGATTTTATGTGTTATGATGTTTATACTGTGATGTTGCATTATGTTGATCGCTATGGCTTTATGACTAAGAATGAAAACTCTCTGTTACAGACACACACACCAAGACCTACAGTTCTTGCAATCTTTTTGCTTTGTTATATAGAGAACCAGGATCTGATGGCTATCACAGATCCATAAATTACTTGGTAAGGCTAATTTTTAGATTCAATACAGGGTGTCTTCTCGCTCAGATTGGCCCAGAGTGGGATTCCCCTAGACTGGGCTCCATCACTTTTTTGCCATTTCTTAGAGATGGTTTTTTGTGATGAAGACTCAGCCTGCCCTCTGATGCCCCCTACTGGTACTCTTGGATTTGTGAGGTATGAAGGTGATGGATGGTTGTCCATAGGAATGGAGAGTGGAGGACCGAGTAGGAGGTTTCTTGGGGTGGGGGTAGAGTAGACGAATTTGGCCTTGATTAAGGAACATCTTTAGCTTATCTGGTCTAAAGTAAACTTAAAATAATGTGTGCATAGGAACCTAAAACAGGCCTAGCTCAAATAGTTGAACCCTAAATTGTAGTTAAAATGCTTGGACTGTGGTGTTGAGTAAAAAATGTTGAATTATGAAGTATTCATGCTGATTGATGCTAAGATGTTACCATTGTGGTTTGCCCGGCCCATTCCTTTGAACAGTTTTCGTTGTGATGTGCCTTTGGGGCACACCAACAGGGGGGGCTAACGGACAACTGGACTGGTTTTTACAAAGTGCTTTTCAGTCACACCAGCAGAGATTGTGTGACCCCAGAGACTGAACCACACTATCGACTGCCATGGAGATCACAGATGGATGGACTCTGGAAGCCGGAAGCTGACGTGCGTGGATTGCTTGGACTGGACGGAATGACCGACTGTTCTGGGAGAGAGACAGACTGAGAGCTGTCGTTCCACTGGTTGATCATCTTTGGTGATGTGCCATAATGACACATCATCAGGGGGTCTGTTAGGATATCAACAAGGTCAAGTGGAACGAGCTGTTTATCCCGGCACATATCTATCAGATACCACCCCGGAGGTGACACAGCTTCCCTGCTGATGTCACAGTTTGGATGTGTACCGCCCTTGTATGGGTGTGTCCCGAGATCCCTTTATAATGTTTGTGTGATGAGCACTCGGGGCCTCCTGCCGATCAGGGGCCCATCAGCGCTGGTGTGACTGTAACTATTTCTCTGTCTTTACGTAGATAAAATATAACTAAAAGCATACTTGTCTGTTTTATGCATCCTACATTCAAGGTAATAAGTAAGTGGGGGTCGCCTGACTGGGTAAAACGAGCTGGGTCCACCGAGGGTGCTTCACCGTAGACACGGCACGGTGAAACAGTAACAGATGCATACAAACATCTTACAGGCGCAGCCATGATGACGTGGTAAACTCGCTCAGCTGACAATACAGCAATCTGATTGGCTGAGCAGCAAAAATCGAATCACGTGACCTCTTCGACCGGAGCGCCACAGTTTAGATTTTTTACCGGCTATAACTTATGAATGTGCAAGTGAAAACGTGGGAACATTGGTGTTTTGAGTTCACTGCTATGTGTAGCAACTTTTCCCGGTGGAAGAAAGTTGCCCCCTGACAGTTCATACGAAACTTCTTAAGGAAGCGTCCTACAGATTCTGGCCCACGCCAGCCGCACACTCCGCTGCGCGCAGCTCCTCCGTGCGCTGAGGCGCTCGGCTCCTCTTCACCTCCCGGCCGCATAATGACCTCCGCGGCTACGATGACGGAGCCTCTCTACAGCGGCTGGACCCCGCCGGCTGCGATCAGCGGAGGAACCACACCCCCTCCACCGCCCGCTGATGACGGTGTAGGTACCAGATTGACTCGGGCTATGGCAAGCCGTTTTAACATAAATTCGGTTTCGTCTGACTATCCGTAATTACATTCCAGATATCTTAAAATGCATTTTGACTAGACAAAACTACATTTTGACTATCCGGAATGGTAATTTAAGATATCTTTATTTACATTCTGACTAGGAAGAATAATAATTCAAGATATCTTCAATTACATTTTGACTAGTCAAAATTCCTTTCAAGATATCTCAAATTACGTCACCGGATTCGTCATTGAAAGCGTCACACATCCGTAGATGTAATTTAAGATATCTCGAACGTAATTATGACTAGTCAGAATTACAATTTAAGATATCTGAAATAAGACATTGCGTGTAAGCCCCTTATTGGCTGTAAGCTGCCCAAAGCTGCCTGAACATTCAATGGCGCTGGCTGTTTTCAACAAAATTGTAAGAAAATGCCACAATATAGAAAGAGCTTTTTAAGTATGGGATATGCAGAGAGGGCGAAAATAGTATACTTGAAGAATGCTTAAGAAATTTGCAAAGAATTTCGGATTTACTTGCTGCCGACGCACACAATGCACTGAAAAACGGCTAGCTGAAAGCGCTACTATCGACTCATGTCCAAGCTGGAAATAAGGAATATTCCTCAGACCGGGCCAGTTCAGTTAATAACCAGATGTAGTTTTTATACTGTGGTAAAGCATCTGCCTCTTGGGAATTATGGTAAAGCCAGCTAGCTCTTGATTTTCACATGCGAGACGGCACAAAGCATTACAGCACCCTCCTTTAGCTCCTCTGAAAACAAGAGCGCATGCCTCCGGTTCATGTGTGATGACATATGGCAAGCCGCTTCGTAATTCAAGATATCAGTAACGTCATTTTGACTAGTCAGAATGTCAATTTAAGATATCTTAAATGGAAAAGCTGAATAATTCAAGATATCTCTAATTCATTTAGAGATATCTTAAAAGGAATTTTGACTAGTCAAAATTACAATTCAAGATATCTTAAAAGGAATTTTGACTAGTCAAAATTACAATTCAAGATATCTTAAATTTATTTTTTACTAGTCAAAACTGCATTTCGCCTATCCAAAAATACATTTAAGATATCTTGAATTATGGTGGCATTTGAGATATCTTTAATTAGAATTATGACTAGTCAAAACTCAATTTAAGATATCTTGAATTGTAATTTTGACTAGTCGTAATTTAATTGTAGATATCTGAAATGGGTATTTCAGATAGTCAGTAATTCATTCGAGATATCTTGAATTGACGTCTCCATACAACTCAATGGAAAATCTGATGTCATTTCGACTAGTCAGAATGTAATTAGAGATATCTCGAATAGGTATTTTGACTAGTCAAAATACAATTAGAGATATCTTAAATTGCTAAAACGTCTAGTCATAAAACAATTTGAGATATCTCGAACGTAAGGGCGGTAAAACCGAATTTATGTTAAAACGGCTTGCCATACTCGGGCTGCCAGATTGGCTCGGGTGCTACCCGATGACGTCTACATATGGCAACTCAACTCAAACAAACTAGATTATGCGCCCGCGGTCTCCATTTGTTACAAATAAATTTTATTTTGTTAATTTACGGTTATTTTCCTGTAAATTAGTTGAGGCATGAAAACTTTTAACATCATTTTGGAATACTTGTGTGGTAGTCTGACAATTTAATCAGTAATTTTGCAGGATCAAAGAAGTTACAACCTTAGAGAAATTTAATTCCTCCAATTTTTTTTAAGTTGTGAAGGGAAACTAAACCATAAACTCATTTCATTTTTAATAAAAGTCAGCAGCCAAATTTAATTTTATCACGGCATTCATCACTGTAAAATCAATAACGTTCATTCCTCCTTTTTGTACTGATGTTGTTCTTTCTGATCACATGTTTTTTTATTATTCCAGATGAAATTGTGATGAATTTGATTATTTTTTTATTGTGGTATTTGGTACATTTAAGATATATGCTGGATAAATTAGTCTGGCTAGCCCTTCCATTTTTGTTAACAATATTCTTCCAAACATTGAGCCAATTGTCAAAAATTTGTTGTTTTTTTTATTTATTTGTAAAATGGCTTGAATATTTGTTCAAGCTTTTGAGAAAAAAGAAACCGCTAAATTAACTTAATAAAATTGATTCGTTACAAATGCAGACCGCGGGCTCTATGTAGTTTGTTTGAGTGGTGTTGCCATAAGGTGACGTCATCGGGAGGCGCAAGGCCCACGGAGAATCTGGTGACGTCATCGGGAGGCGCAGGGACCATGGCGATTTTCTTCGTAAAATTGTCCGTTTACAAGCCGCAATCCCGCTCTCGAATAAAACCTACACCCCGCTATAATTACTTTAGTAAGTTGTCCAGACCAATTACAATATTTTGCGCAATTGAGCAAACGTTAAACCAACAATGGCAGCCCGAGTCAATCTGGTACCTACAACGGCACTCCTCTCCCTCTGCGCCAGCAGAAACCCTGCGGCTCCTCCTGTCCTTCTCCGGGGACGTCACAGCTCGCCTCTAACCAACTTTATCAGTGTCAAGCCCGAGCCCTACTCGAGCTCGTGCTATTCGTTGAATTTAAGGTTGCTGCTTCGCGTACGAGGCCACTATTGTACGGTATTTGATTTTTTTTCCTGCATTTTTATTTTTTTTCCAAAATCTTTTCCCGTACCCCCTGTCATGACGTCGCGTACCCCCTAGGGGTACGCGAACAATAGTTTGGGAATAACTGGATTAGCCCCACCTCCACTTTCTACCTACATTAGACCTGGCAGACGTGTCTGCACTAGAGCCTCTTCCAGAGGAGACCTAGAGATCCCCCACAGAAGAACAACCTTTGGACAAACTGTTCTATCCGTCAGAGGGGGTCACTTCTGGAACAGCCTCCCAACAAACGTTAGGGAATGTCCCACTTACTGCACATTTAAAAAGCACCTTAAACAGTTTCTTAAAAGTTCTCAGTCATGCACTCACTAATTTTATTTTTTTGTAATGTCATTGTTTGAACGTGTGTCTAGTATTTTGACTGATATTGTATTTTGTTATCTTGTGTTGTTGTTTTTTTATTGTTCCTGCCTCAGGACGACGGATGCTATAATCTATGCTATAATCTGGCTCATTTACAATCTGTACAAGAGTATATGATTGTTCATTAATGTGCACTGTCCTGATTAAATAAATAAATAATAACTAAAAAAAAAAAAAAAATAATGACAGGTGGGCCATTCCTCCCAACCACGCCCCTCCAGGTCCCACTGTCATTGCCCACCGGAGCATTGATTTCCCCCAGCAGAACGAGGGAGTCCACAGGGGGGCACTCTCCCGTACCCCCTCCAAGGACTCCAAAAAGGGTGGGTAATCTGAACTGCTGTTTGGTGCACAAGCACAAACAACAGTCAGAACCCGTCCCCCCCACACGAATGCGGAGGGAGGCCACCCTCTCGTTCACCGGGGTGAACCCCAACATGCAGGCACCGTGATGAGGGGCAACAAGTATGCCCACCCCAGCTCGGCGCCTCTCACCAGGGGCAACTCCAGAGTGGAAGAATGTCCAGCCCCTCTTAAGGAGACTGCTTCCAGAGCCAGAGCCATGCATCGAGGTGAGCCGACTATCTCTAGTCGGAACCTCTCAACCTCGCGCACGAGCTCAGGCTTGTGCTGCTCTTTGTCTGGTCCTTCACCTAGGACATGTCTGCCTTGAGTGACCCTACTAGGGGCATAAAGCCCCTGACAGCATAGCTCCTAGGATCATTGAGACACTCAAACCCCTCCACCATGGTAAGGTGGCAGCCCAGGGAGGAGAGCTTAACCCATATTAAACAAAATAATAATAATGAATTTGAACATTAAAAAGATAATGAAAAACGGGTAGACTTCAAGTAATTAAAAATTGAATTAAGAGAAAACAAATTAATTAATAAGAATTGAATTAAATGACAGTAACACTATCAATTAATTAGGTAGCCAAATACTTCTTGTTGTATTTATCAAAATAATGGAAAAAGTTAAAATTCAATTTTATCTCAAAAGTGTGTGTGTGTGTGTGTGTGTGTGTGTGTGTGTGTGTGTGTGTGTGTGTGTACCTTTTGCCCCCCTTGCCCCCCCCTATTCCTACGCCACTGCTATCCATCCCCTGTACATGTCCAAACCATCTCAATCTGACATTTCTGGCTTTCTCTCCAATACAGCTAACATGACCTAACAGCTAACACGCCTCTCTGATGTATTCACTCCTGTCCTTCCATTGCTGAATGCTGATCCAGGGGGAGTGAATGCTGCAAGTCAATGACATGATGCAGTCTGAGGTGTAACCAATTTGAAGAGTAAACTGAACTTGACAGCATAGTTTGCTAATTAAACTTAAAATATTTATAATTGATTTGGAATCTGTCTGTATAATACAATTGAAATGTACTTTTTCTAAAGTTGCTTGAGACATTTGTCATGAATTGGTGCTACATAAATAAACTGAAATTACATTTAATTAATTGATTTAAACTGCGATAGACTGGCAACCTGTCCAGGATGTACCCCGCCTCTCGCCCGTGAACACTGGAGATAGGCACCAGCAACCCCCGCGACCCCATGAGGGATTAAGCGGAACAGAAAATGGGCTTGAAGGCAGAGTAAGGAAATACTTGCAGCTCTGCATATTGGTCAGTTTATAGTGGAATTATTAGAAAAAAAATAATTAAAAAGGAAAAACGTAGATAGGGAAAAAAGAAGAACCCAAGGGGAAAGGAGAAATCAAGCTAGTATCCAGTGGAAATTCCAACAATCAATGATATATGATTTCATACATTTTTCCTTAAAAATGGAAATGATTTCGAAATACAATCTAGTTGTTTCTACTCATCGTCTGTTCCAAACTCCAATCCAGTAGATGGCAGTAATGCTCATATTTGTTAGCTGCAAATGGCCAGAAAAAAAGAAAAGAAAAAAGGAAACGTCCATTTGTGCGGAGCTGGAATTCACTGGGTCGTCTTCTCTGCCTTCATATTTTCGGCTGCATGTTTTTCTTTCTTCTTAAACGTCCCCAAACTTCCCACCGTTTAAGCGTGATCTGACTGAGGTAGGATGACCTTGATGTTCTCTCCATTTGACTGGAATCAATCAGACAGGCTAATCATGTCCCTATCTGTGAAATGAACTTTGACCAGCTTTCTAACAAGTGCTCCTCAACCTGTCACTGGCAATGGGGAGGGCAGAATTGTTTTTTTATTATTCACTGTCAGAATACTGTTTCTCTTCGTTGACATTTAATTAGCGACGTTGGCAGTGAAGTGCCAGGCTTGTAGGTCTTTGTCGTTGCAAGCTCACTGACCCATATTCCTAATTTCAACTCCAGTCTGACCTCACTTTCAGATTCGTCGATCTGTGGCCTGTTTCTTTCCATTCAATGGCTGGTTTTCATGTTTCTTTCTTAGCAGCACAATGAAGTCATACTGAGGCACAACGCCCTCCTAAAATTAACCCTGTTGTTGTCTTTGCTAGAACTCTTTGCTGGTCTTTCATTTATATTTCCCCCTATCCTTGCCTTTCTCCTTTAAATCTTAAAAAAAAAAAAAAAAAAAAAAATCACGACCAAAGTTTTCTCAGAGCTTGTGACTAAAAATAAAAATCTGTTACTTAGGATTTGTATTCATGTTTAGATGTTAACAAAGCTCTGAAAACAACAGTGGTGTTTGAGTTAATCAACTGATCACTTTCTTAATCATGTGATGTGAATCCTTTCTGTTCAATAAATGAACATTATGAGTGAGACTTTATAATTTTATGGGTAAAGATTTAATTACATTTAGCTTATACAAAATGGATTTTCTTGTGTGTTGGTTTATGCTAATTTATCTGTTTAATTTAACATTGATCAAGGTCAAGTTGTATGTATCACAAAAAAAAAAAAACTTGCAGAAATTAGTACAATGTACTAAGAAGATGCACCCCAGACAATTGCTCCACCATGCCAGTGTGCAGGGTGCCTGTAAATTCGGGTTGTGCCAAACAGCAAAACGCAGAAACAGGTTGCTTGTCTGACAGGTGGCTGTGTGTACTGCCCAAATGACTTAAGGTATTATTTCTGGATATGCAAGAGTATCTACATTAAATGGTTGTCAGATATGTGTTTGAATGCTGAACCCTGTTTAATGTTTCAGTCCAAGGCTTACTGTGCGGTAAACTGGCACTTGATTACACAAGGAAGTAAGAATGGACAGCTGTTGCTTATTGGTACAGTGGTGTCACCTCCTTGGGGCGGTCGCCCACTACACCCAGTCACCCAGTCTGTTTTCTGGGGTTAACAGTAACAGAGTATTCTCATATGATCAAAGAGTACACTCAGCCACTCATACAAAAAAAGAAGAAGAAACAAAAACTTAAAAATCTTTCTAGATTAATTTGTTTAAATTTTTTGAGAAGGGAACGGGATAGCTGAAATATTAGGGTCTATATTGACAGACCTACAAACCTATTCTTGTCTGTTTAAAAGGGAGGGAATATGTTCTCACACTTACTTTGATAGAGGAATATGTAAAGTACTTAAATAATACATTTGCTAAAGCCGATTACACAAAACACAGTTTAGCAACTAGAATTGTCACTAATTGTGTCATGTTTTAGACATTTTATCAGAATAATAAGATACACTCATCTCTTAAGGAAGCCATTTTTGTCTTTCGATTATGTGTTGCTTAACTAACAAGTCGATGACAATTCCTTTGGAGAGACTCACTCAGTCAGTCATGTCTCTGGAATTCTTGTGCTGTTTTCAGGACGACTGCTCCTAGATGTGCTCCTCCATGTTTTATGCGCCGCAACAGTCAATATGGGGTCTACTCTTTACATATCTATATGTAACAGATCAAATATTATATGATAGGGCAATGTCAAGATTTTATTGTCTATTAATAATTTTCGAGTTTTGGGATTTTATTAAGAATGTCTTTCTCAACACTGTAGGAGTGGTCATAGAGCCACTGTTCAGCATGAAGCGTATATATATATTTTTTAAAGTGTGCCCCCTCTGAAAAAATGGAATGCCCCCCATACACCCCCCCCACCCCCAAACCCCCACCCCCCCAACCCCCGGTAAGTTGTTTCTGCAGCCGGGTCTGGTCCAGGTACATTCTGAAAGACAGAGTGGAGCAGGAGAGCCAGCTGAGGCGGGGAGCTCAGGGAAGGGGGGACGCAGCGTGTGTTTGAGGCGGAGACAGACAGAGCCATCCCTAGCAATAACAGAGACAGTGCAGGTGGAGGGGCTTGCTGCCCGATCGGATAGTCTGAGCATAGTCGCTCAGAGACGGATCACACAGTTAATTTCAATGATCCCGCGTTATGGCCAACAAAAATGACTGATTCTGATCGAGTGAATGTTATGCATTTAATGGCAAAAAGGAAGCCTTTCTCAGCAATGGAAAATGAACTGCCAGCAGATTCAGAGGGCAGAGAATTCCAAAAAATATCTAACATATTCTACCTCCCTCAATGGAAGGTAAAACTTGTTAGGGACTGGCTAATATACAGCAGGTCAAAAAAGGCCATATTTTGGCTGCAGTGCTTGCTGTTCTCTTATGACGAAAAGTTCAACCAGTGCACTAAATTCAATAGATGGGTTGAAAATATGCAATATAAAATACATAGAATTCCAGGGCATGAAGTATACAGTTTAAATTGACTTGTGTGTGTGTGTGTGTGTGTGTGTGTGTTGGGTGGCGGCAGGTGTAGAGGGGGACTGTGTTATCCCCTGGCAAAGCTGTCAGCTCGCCTGCGGCCTTCTAATGCGGCTATTAGCTTGTTAGCTGGTTAATGAGAGGAGCTTGTTTATGTGCGCAACTTTCCCTGATGTGATTAAAAGAAAATAAAGTATTCTGAATGCCCCGTTTATATGGGTTCAAAATCAAATAATCTGATCATGATGTGTGTTTACTTGCACCAAGCTTTATTCAAAGTAGAAACTCTCTGACATTAGCAGAGTTGATGAATTTCCATAAGACAACCGCTGAAGTTTTGTACTTTTTCATGCGGGAAGAACAACAATAAACGTGGAGGTGTGTTGGTTCTGACTGTTCATCCCAAAATGTTCTGTGCTGCACATCACTGCGGCTTCATCCTTCACATGCAGGCGCTGTAAATTCATGCATTAATCGGAACAAGTGTTTAGATGGACGCTGATTGGATTATGGATCATAAACCAGCCCTCTCAATAGGAATACAATTTCATTCTGGTGGTAACAATTTGTTGGTTAAGGTTTAAATTTTAATTTGCTGGCAAAGTCTGAGTCAAGATATTGTATGGGAGAGAGGAGCTGGGCTCTAAACTAACTTTTCAAGAATCAAGACTCTTTACTTTATGTAACCACAGTGACATTTTGGTGGGACACACAGAATAATAAAAAGCAGACCTAAATTAAAAACATTTACACAAAAACAAGACATAAACATCCCTAAAGGACACCCTCAAAATGTAAAACCGTCAGAAGAAATAATAAGTATTAAATATGTAACACCCTTTTTGACTCTTTAAAAAAAAATATATAGAATACACATCCTTGGAAGTAAGATAAACAAGGACAAATGTAGCATGTAGAAGTGTTTTTTTGCACTGGTTTCATTGTTATTCCCAATTATTTCCCAAGATGCACTAGCATAAGGGTGAGATTCAACCAAACTGCATTGACTCACCAGTTTTACAACTTCACTTTTGTTGTGTTAAATTGCTGTTGATATGGACAACATTGACTATGAAATGATTGACTAACAATCTAGTCAACATAAACATCTTTATTTGAAGCGAAATTATTAATTACCTAATATTGTTGTAACAGAACACCTAAGTAGCAACTTGTGTTTTGTGCACTTATTAGCTCTTTCATTCCAAATGTTAAATTTTGGAAAAAAGAAATGGAAATGAAATTTTTTCATCCGATTCATCGATTAATCGTAAAAATAATCAACAGATTAATCGATTATTAAATTAATGGTTAGTTGCAGCCTTAGTAATTTTATAATGTACTAATTAATAAATAATTTCTAAATAATTGTAATGCCTCCAATACTTTCATGAGGAAGTCTGTCCCCACACAAACACTTTGTGAAGTACTTGAAATCTTTAAGACGAGTCAGGATGGATTAAAAATACAAGTCAGCAAGCGCGCACGGAGCCTGCTCTTATTTCATTCCAGACACAACTATTATGACAATCATTGTAATTATCATGATAGTATAGCGTAATCCTGAGTTGAGCAGGACTATAGAAAAATGAGTGCAGTCTTGGCTCTGATTGCGTTTGGAAATCAGCTCCTTGCTGCCATTGAGAACCACGGTTTAGGGGAATTTTATGTGCTGGAGGGCCGCGACTTCACGTAGCGGTCCTCCAGCAGCAGCACCCGAGCAGCCGGGTAACCAGGCCGGCTGGGTGACGGTTCGTAGGAAGCATAACTCTAGATTCCAGCCCCCAGGTCACCACCAACCCGTCTGCGTTTCTAACATATTTTCCCCACTCAGTGACACACCCGCTGAGAAGCCGACCCTGGTGAGTGGCAGCTCAATAGTCAGAAACATGGCACTAGAGACACAAGGGACCATAGTCAAATGCCTTCCAGGGGCCAGAACGGGTGACATAAAATCCTACCTGACGCTGCTGGCTAAGGATAAGTGTAAATACAGTAAAATTGTTATTCACGCTGGCGGTAATGACACCCGGTTACGCCAATCGGAGGTCACTAAAGCTGGTGTTGCTGTGTTAGTTTGCTAAAACAATGTCGGACTTCGTAATTTTCTCTGATCCCCTGCCTGATCTGACCAGTGATGACGTTTAGCCGCATGTCATCATTCAACCGCTGGTTGTCTAGGTGGTGTCCTGAAAACGACGTGGGCTACATTGATAACTGGTGAACGTTCTGGGGAAAACCTGGTCTGATCTGGAGAGACGGCATCTATCCCGTTTTGGATGGTGCAGCGCTTCATTCTAGGAATCTGGCCGAATTTATTAGTTCTCCTAAATGCTGACAACCCAGGGTCCAGACCAGGAAGCAGAGCCGTAGTTTAAGACACCTCTCTGCAGCTTCTGTACTGTTACCCACCCATTATCCTATTGCGACGGTGTCTTTCCCACGGCCAAAACTAAATAGATCAAAAACTGATCTAAAAGGAACAAATCATAAAAATCAATACAACTCACTTTGAACCAAAAAAAAAAAACAATTAAATGTGGTCTATTAAATATAAGGTCTCTCCCTCCAAAGACTATTTTAGCTTCCCTTCATTGGCTTCCTGTTAAATCAAGAATAGAATTTAAAATTCTTCTTCTAACGTATAAAGCCCTTAATAATCAAGCTCCATCATATATCCGAGCTCTGATAACCCCTTATGTTCCTAACAGAGCACATCGCTCTCAGATTGCAGGTCTGCTGGTGGTTCCTAGAGTCTCTAAAAGTAGAATGGGAGGAAGATCCTTTAGCTATCAGGCTTCTCCTGTGGAACCAACTCCCAGTTTTGGTCTGTGAGGCAGACACCCTGTCTACTTTTAAGACTAATCTTAAAACTTTCCTTTATGACAAAGCTTATAGTTAGAGTGGCTTATGTTACCCTGAGCTACCTCTATAGTTATGCTGTCATAGGCTTAGGCTACTGGAGGACATCAGGGCCTATTTTTCTCACTCTACTGAGTTCTACTGTACTTCAATTTTGCATTGCTTGTCGTCATTTCAGCTTTTAACTTTTTTGTTCTCCCTCTTTTTCTTCATAGTAGGTACATCTGGTCTGGCGTTCCGTTATCTGTGACATCATCCAGGGGAGACAGATCACCCGCTATTACCATCTAATGTAGAACAGATTACTGGATCAATGTGTGCTTCTGTGCTTTTTTGTCTGTCTTGTTGTGTCTCTGCTCTGTATTTTCTAACCCCTAGTCGGTCGAGGCAAATGGCCGTTCATACTGAACCTGGTTCTGGTTCTGCTGGAGGTTTTACCTTCCCGTTAATGGGGAGATTTCCTTTCCACTGTCGCTTCATGCTTGCTCAGTTTGAGGGATTGCTGCAAAGCCATGGACAATGCAGACGACTCTCCCTGTTGCTCTACACTTCTTCAGGAGGGAATGCTGCTTGTCAAGACTTTGATGCAATCAACTAGTTCCCTTTATATATGACATTTTTTTGACCAATCTGTATAATCTGACTCAATCTGTATAATCTGATTGATTTTGATTTTGTAAAGTGCCTTGAGATGACATGTTCATGAATTGGCGCTATATAAATAAAATTGAGTTGAAAAAATCTTATTGAATTAAAAAACATGGATGAGATTGTCCCAGGTGGCAGGATTGTAATGGCGCAGGGATGTTAACTATGTGAACTGTCAGTAGCCCCTATTGAAAAGCTCCAGTTGCAAAGACCACAGCAGAGCTAGAACTTGAAACGCCTCTGGCAACGCACAGTTGTTCCCAGTTTCATTGTTCCCTGTTTCCCTGTAACTCTGGGGCCAGTTAACAATTAATTTCCCTGGGCAATCTGAACCGGGTAATAAGGCACTCATCATCATATGTCAGCAGGTCAGCAAGATCTCTGAACACAAGCTCTCTCTGCATTCTTCCATTGGCGATGTCCTCCAGCAGCACCAATGGTGCCAATGTTCCACAATTAAGATCAACTTTATGGAGTAATTTATGGACATGTGTGATTGTCGCTACCTTAGGAATCGTTACACATATTTTGTTAGGAATTACTCTGCTGATCTGTTCCCTTCTTGCTTTTCATTGAAAATGACAAGATTCGTTCGTTCACATGCATTTCGCGCACGGACTGATTCACATATCCATCTACAAAAATGGAGGAATCTTAGTTTCCATCTGATTGACGTTTCCGTCATTTCAAGCTGTGTTACATTATGGCATGAGGCTAAACGTAATTGTATTTATTTGTACAAATTTATGCCATAAAAGTTAAATCTCTTGGAAAAAACATCCGGTTTGATGCTCCTTGGGTTCATTAAAATGAAATGGAGCTACATTTCAGTTTATTTTGGTACTAATACTTTGTGGTTTTTAATTGTGAATTAAAGACGTTTGCGTTGCTGCCACACATTCTCATGGCAGGTCCAAAATCTGTGTGGATTACTGCACACTTTCATGCATCGTTGATTTTCATGCACAAAATTGGGCGTTAAACATTGTCGCACAAGTTTTTTTTGTCTACTATATCAGGCCCCTGGTCTAATATATTGTTCACTCTGGGGAAACTTCATGAATTTGTGGAACACAGCTTTTAATTCTACATGACTGAAGTCTCCAAAAACAATTACAGCTGCCTTTGAATTAGCGTTCATTTAGCTGCTGATGAAACGGCAGCTAAATTTTTCTTTTAAAAAAATCGGAATTGAACATCAAGACCTGCAGTTTGAAAGTAGCCAAAGTGCAGCCTGCTAATTCCACTGCAGCTTTGGGGATATTGTTGTCCAGCAACGTTTCCATAAACATCGCTCCACAGCTGTTTATCTTAGCGAGGCAATCCTCAGTCAGATCTCATCCAGTTTTATAGCAAATGATCTAATGCTGGCCAGATGGAGACTGGACAGAGCTGATCTGTGTGTGTTAGCCTTTAGCCTACTGTGCAGTCCCGTTTTTTTCGTTGCGGTTCCTCTGCTGTTTAAGCCTCAGAGGTGAGTTGATCACAGACTTTGTTGTCTGCTGCAATTCGGTTTGAATAAATTCCAGTAGCATAAATAAATTTCAACCATGTCACAGTGCTGTATTTAAGCTGGAAAGCGGTGTTGGCATCACTGCAGGTCCACCAAATCCTCCAGAGATGTTCCCAATTCAGGAAATCCAGGAGCTACGGCTGGATCACCGTTGCTTCCCACTACGGGTGGGTATTTTTAGGAACCTCATGATTAGATTAGTTTTTGATTATTGGAGCTGCAATTCAATACCAATTTAAAGACTTTGAATTTAATTTAGTAAAAAGTAGAAAGACAAAACCGATTTAAGGTCCTACTGAGATTTTGTAAATACTTATTTTCATGCCCATGCAAACATATGAATGGGACCTCACATTTCTGAACAGATAAACATTACAATTGGCGCATTATCATGAACTATTTTGCACAATGTGCATAAAAGAGAATATCAGGAAACCGTTCTGTATAAACAATACTCCTAATTAGGGCTCAGACTTATGTCTACATCAACTAATTTTAAACCGTAGAAATAGATGAAGTGGAATCGAATCATATCGTTCTTACTCTGTATCGAATCGCTTTCAATCGTTCTGTTTTTAAAATATATAGTTTTAGAATCGAATCGTAACCTTTGTATCTACATGTGTATCAAATTGTCTATTAGACAGAGATGTGCAACCCTAATTAAGGTACTGTATGGGAGAGAGGAGCAGGGTTCTAAACTAACTTTTCAAGAATCAAGAGTCTTTATTGTTAAACTTTGGAGACACAAATCATTAGAGACACAAATCATAAGAGGCAGACCCAAATTAACAAAAACTTACAGAAAAAACGAGACATAAGCATCCCTCGAGGACACTCTCAAAACTGTAAAACCCTGAGAAGAAATATTATATATTTAACTATATCTGTCCCGAAAGGGGAAATTGTTTCTGTAATAGCATGCTATGCTTAATATGTTTAAAAATATATTGGCTAAATATTCCAAACATTTTTACCCTGAGACGAAGAACTTTAATTTATTTCATTTACTTGTTTTTTTATAAAATGGTGTGAAGTTACGCAAGTGCCTTTTTAGAGGCTACATTCACACTGCAGCTCTTAATGCTCAATTCCGATTTTTTTGTGAAATCGGATTTTTTTGCGTGGTCGTTCACATTTCCAAATATATGCGACTTGTATGTGATCTCCGGTGTGAACTGAATGCGTTGAACCTAAGTGTCCCACATGCACACTTGAGGACACGATGACGTCACATGTAGCAAGCGTCCTCAGTGTTTGCGGAAGTAAACATGGATTATAATGCTGGTGCGTATTTTGCGGTCATTAATTTATTTTCTAACCGGAGCTTTCCCTCCATTGACTGCTCTTCTCATTGTAGTGTGCTATGGGTGTCGTCTTTCTTCCCGGTTCTGCATAGCAGGACGCAGAATAGTGACGTTTGTCAAGTATCGGTGACATACAGGTCGGATAAATGCGACCCGGCCGTACAGACACAGGCCGCATTTGAAAAGATCAGATACTAATCGGATTCAGGACCACAAATCCAAACGGCCTGGGTGGCATTTGTAAAAATTCTATCTATGTTGTTCAGACTGTCATAAAAAGATCAGATACAGGTCACATATGGCCAAAAAAATCGGAATTGGGTCATTTCAGGCTGCAGTGTGAACTATGCCGTAGATGTGTAATTTAACTACCAGCAAAGATTTTTGTGGCGGGTCCTACCATCTAATTCTAATTCCGGTCAACTCCCAGATGAGATTATTGAAATAAAAATATGTTTTAAAAATAATTTCAGCAATTTGTTTTTATGAAACAAAAGGTAAGAATATTATTATTTTTTTGTATTCAGCTAAGAAAATCTGATAATTGTTTTAAGCCATATTGCCCAACCGTACCTTGCTCTAATTTCTTCTGGATTCAACAAAATACGAATGCTTTTCTGTGTAATGCTAATTTACTTAATATTTAAAAAGTTGAAAACAGAATAAAAATCTATTTTGCTAATACAGTTAGGCCCAGAAATTTTTGGACAGTGAAACAAGTTTTGTCATTTTAGCTGTTTATGAAATCATATTAAGGATACAATTATATAATCAATATGAGTTTAAAGTACAGACCTTCAGTTGTAATTTGAGCGTATTGACATCCAAGTTGGAGCAAGGGTTTGGGCATTACAGCTCTTTAATACGTAGCCGCCTCTTTTTCAAGGGATCAAAAGTAATTGGACATTGACTCAGACTGCAAAATAAATAACAAGGCTGCATGGGCTCTTCCCTCGTTAACCTATCAACAATTAAGCGGTTAAAAGGTCTGGAGTTGATTCCAGGTGTGCCGTTTGCATCCAAGAGAGAGATAGCAGAAATGTTAAGAGTGGCCCAATCAACAGTTTGGTACATTCTGAGTAAAAAAAGACTGCACTGGTGAACTTGTGAACTCAGAGGCCTGGACGTCCACGGAAGACAATAGTGGTGGTTGATTGCAGAATTCTTTCCATAGTGAAGAAAAAAAACATTCACAACATTCACTCAAATGAAGAACACTCTCAAGGAAGTAGGCCTATCAGTATCTAAGTCTACCATAAAAAGAACACTTCATGAGAGGAAATACAAAGGATTTACCACAAGGTGCAAACCATTAATCAGCCTCAAAAATAGAAAGACCATAATTGACATTGCCAAAAAAACACCAGAAGAAGCCAGCCCAGTTCTGGAACAGCTTTCTTTGGACAGATGAGACTAAGATCAACCTATACCAGAATGATGGGAAGTTTGGAGAAGAATTGGAACAGCTCATGATCCAAAACCCTCCATATCTTCTGTAAAACATGGCAGAGGCAGTGCGATGGCATGGGCATGCATGGCTTCCAATGGCACTGGATCACTTGTGTTTATTGATGACGTCAGTGTTTCCTGCAGCACTATGTTGGCGAGACGGACGCCTCGCCAAACTCACGCTACCACCACGCCAACATTCCAAAAAAAAAAAAAAAAAAAGAATTCATTGCCAGGCCCAGACAATAAAACGGCATTGATAACTGTACGGCTGATAATACTGAATTGTGACACCCTCTGGGTGGTTATATTACTATGCCATGGCAGAGGAGTAATTTTCTTTGATCATCCGAGGAGACATGTGGGGGGGGAAAAAAACATCTTCATCGTCATCATCATCGGTGAACTATATGTGGAAAGGTAAGTATTTAAATAGAATAAAATGTAAATAGTTTTACATACAGAATGTAAATAAATGCAAATAAAAGTGTTACAGCTCTTAAACAGTTTCGAGTTCCGTCATTGTGTCCAGGGTCCGAAATTAACACTCGCCAGTCGCCAAATGCGAGTAAATTTCCTGTTTGGCGAGTGAATTTCAGAGGGCTAGCTGCCACATGGCGAGTAAATGTTTGTACCAAGTAAATTACAAAACCCATCTGGGCTGCGGATGACCCGTTCACAGCTCTGTCCATCCAGAGCTCAGTCTAAACTCCGCCTTCTGCGGAGCAGGAGGCAAGGGGGGAGAGCGGCTCCCAGATGAGGCCTTTATTCAGAACCAATCATGGCTGCACGCTGGATCAGAAAACAGATCTGCTAACCAGATGCATTCTAAAACGCCAATTAGTCTGTTTATAAGTTTCGTTCTTATTTATTCTGGATTTTTTTTAACTACATGCGCTGTGTCTGTGCTTCACCGCTCTTACTGCCCCCGCCCTCTCGGAGCCAGGTGCTTTTATCAGCGGCCAGCCTTCAAAACGTGAATCACTACGTTTAATGTCCTTCAACTCGTACCAAAATGTCCCAATTGAAGTCGATAGGAGAGTCAGTAGCTGTGTTTTATGCTCTTTTTGTTTTTAACGACACAGAATCAGCGGTGGGCGTGGTTCCTTGCGCTTGAATTCAGGTGCGCAAAATTACGTTACATATAATTTAGGTGCGCACTTTTAAGGGTCATTTTAATGAACATGTAACATCAGGGGCTTTAGCTCAGACTCAATTTTCCTTCTTTCCCCTCTAAAGGAGCCCTTTACAGTCTTCATTTCTGCATTTTCCCCACTGTTTATCCAGCAGCTGGATCAGTGTAAAGACGCAGCGCGAACCCCTGTGTGCTTTAAGTGTGGTAGGGAAAAATGTTGGACGGTATAGGCTTGATGAAACTCTGCCTCATTCACTAATGAAACCAACATGGATAGAATGTTGATAATCTGTAGTGTTTTCTTATTGCCTGGATGTGAATCTGATAATTCATATTGTGCCTTTTATAATAAACTTTGTATTTTCCTATCAAAGGTAGGAAAAAAAGATTTCTCTTCCAGGGTCCAGTCAGCCACGTCCACCCCCCCCCCCCCCCCCCCACCACCACCAAATTAACATAATGTCACTCTTAATTTTTGGTAAAAATTGAGAGGTCTGGTGAGGATTAATATTTTGGCCGGTAAAAAATATGCCTGGCCAGTTGATTTTTACATCTACCAGCCTACTTGGTGAATCAGGAAGTTAATTTCGGCCACTGATTGTGTGTGTTCACCCCCCCCCCCATTTACTTAGGGTTGTGCTTATTTGTCCAATTGCTTTTGAGCCCCTGAAAGGAGGAGCACTTGTATAAAAATAGCTACAACTGCTACATGTTTAATCGTATATTTTTGTTTAACCCCTTGAATTAAACCTTAAAATCTGCAGTTCAATTACATTGAAGTGGTTTCATTTCAAATCCAATGTGGTGGCATGCAGAGCCTAAATCATGAAGATTGTGTCACTGTCCAGATATTTCTGGGCCTAACTTTATGTATATTGAAATAAAAATATGTATATAATGGGCTTGAAACAGTCCATAGTTACCGCTGATTCCTGTGTAATTAGATAACATCACCTAGTTTTAGTTTGTTATCCTCTAAGAGCAGAAGGAAAAGAAGCGATAATCTGTGCAATAATCTTGTTTAAATGAAACCTTATACTAAATTCAACATAGTTTACTTTAGTCTTCTTCTACCCTATGCATGCCTGGAAAATAATCTTAAAACAACCACCTGTTTTAAGCACTATACTAGAATTAATAAAAATTTTTTTAAAAAAATCTAAATGTCTTTAGTGGAAAATTGTTTAGTTATAAAACACCCCCTTGCTACATGAAATGGATGATTCTTAGTTTAAACAAGAATATTAGTTAATTTTATGACCATTCAGGTAATAATCATTCATTTTTGTTTAAAATAAAAGCTAGCAGATCAGGTTATACATTTCTGTTGTAAAATATTGCATTAATACCGTTAAACAGGGTTTTCCCTACTTTGGTTCCAGAATTGTTGTTTCGTGTGATGTGAAGAGCCCATTTTGAGATCATATTTTATGCACTAAACTTGCTCACACAAACCTCTGTCACACTCGTTTACAAAATCATGTTTGATGTGAAAAGACCACTGCAGTCTTCTTGCCTTTTTCTTATTTGTGTGCCATAAAGTCCTAGTTTGTCTACTTTCTGAATAAAGCTTTTGTCTTTGTGTGCAGATGCCCCAGGCTAGTCCATGGGTGTGAGTCGGCTGGATGTGTTTTACAGAAGACTTCTCCTCACCAAACTTTTCATTGGGGGATGGGGTAAACCGGAAGACCTTAAAAGGTAATGGTGACCAAACTTGCTGTGTTTGTACTAGTTGTCTGGTGTAGGTCTGATGTTTTTGTGTTCTTGGACCAATAAACAATACAATGTTCCTAAAGAATAGCCATATTCCATATTCCACTATATTAAAACTGAATATCTATCTCAGACTCAATAAAATACACCGTTGCAGGTTAAACAAAAACATGCTGCTTACTGTTGCCGAATCAATTAACCTGGCCACCTGAACACAACATTATCTTTCCTCAGCACCATGTAATGAGAGTTAAATGGTTCTGAAGAACAACTGCTGACGCCCTTTGGGAATGGGGCTGTCACTACCCGATCCGTACCGGTAGCACGATCCGTACCATCAGCTCATTTGCGCAAGCGCAAACAGAATAACTTCCGGGTCGCCAAAAAATTATGTAATTACGGTACTGAAAATACTTATTTCTATACCTAAATCATTAAAAATGTTAAACTATATTGTAAATAAAATATCTGAAAGAAATTGATACGTTTTACATTCTCTCCATTGTATTGCTTGACGTCATCATCAGATATGCTTCAGCATCCTCCAGTCCGGGAAGATATCATTGCATAACGTTTATCTGTATTGTCTGAATGCACTCTGTTAGTTTTATTGCTTGTCCAAACAGGGCTGGAAAAAAATATTTAATCCTTAAATATACAGTGAATTTCGTTATACAAATAATCTTGTTCTAAACCAGGGGTGTCAAACTCATTTTGGTTTAGGGGCTGCATACAGCTTAATCTGATCTCAAGAGGGCCACACGAGTCAACTCATTGCAAGATTAAATAGAACTAATAAATGTGGACTTGTTGATTTTTATATTAAGTTAATTTCACTTTTACACAATATATTATGAATAACCTCAGCGTTTTTAAGAAAAGTATGTGTAATTTCAACAATACTTTTACTCAGTAAAACAGTTACTTGTGCATTATGCATAAGAACTAATCACAGTGATTATACAATGTTGAAAAACATTTATTCACATTTTTTGGAACTTAAAAACACTGTCCTGCATGTCAAAATACATCAAACAGATAAAAATTAAGAAATGATTAGAATTTTTCCACACCTGAAGCTTAATCTGCTCATTAAAACACAGCGCCCCTCGTGGACAATATAGGAACTGCATATTTTAAATTAAACAAAGTACATTTTTTTTTCAATAATTGTTTTATCATTCTCTTCCTTTTATCTTGTCCACTTGTGAAAGTCAAATCTGATGAGCTCTTTGTGGCATCTTATTGCCACATTGCCAGACAGGACACTGTGAGAAAATTAATTAATTAATTTTTTTTTTTTATAATGATAATGCATTTAGCCACAGGGCCGGACTAAATTGTTCGGCGGGCCGGATTCGGCCCGCGGGCCGTATGTTTGACACCCCTGTTCTAAACATTTATTTTATTAGAAATTTAAAATTATCGATTGAGAAATTAGCGCCCTCTGGTGTACACAACATAAACTAGAGAAGACCACGTGATTATAGTAGCCACATTTTTTTTTTTTTTTACAAAAACGAACAGGGAATAGAACAAAGAACACACATAAAGCGAAGGCATATCTTATTAAAATTCATTTATTAAGCACAAAATACATACATATGCAAATCAAATAAATGATAAAAAAAATTCAAACTTAAAAAAAAATTCAAAATCAAATACGTTTCTGTACTTCTATATATGTTTACAGCTGGGGGTTTATGTACTTTAAGAAATGGTTTATATATTTTTATTTCCCTAACTACAACTGGGAAACAAAAAACAATGTATTTTTTATGTATTTCTGTTGTTTATTATTTAGAATATGCATTATTGCCGCAAATACAAAGATATACAAAAAGAAACCCATGCCTTGGAAAAAATACAAAAGAATAAAAAAGTAAGAAAAACGAAATGTTATTCTGTTCGCGCACGCGCAAATGAGCTGATGGTACGGATCGTGCTACCGGTACGGATCGGGTAGTGACAGGGGCTTGTGAATTTGACGTCAGCAGCGCAATGCATCTTGGGACTTCTTGGACTAGTTTTTTTTTTATTAACTTTATTCAAGTAGTTAACAGTAACAAACAGTAACAAAATCACTGTACATTACGTAAGAACATTTCTGGATGTATATCACACCCCATTATAAACAAAGAAAACAGTCCAATAGGAATCATTATTGTTTCACAAAAAAGTATAATAAAAAATAAGGTCTCTTGACCTTAGTATACAAATTTTCCCAAAAACAAGATCCAGGCTTCTATCAGAAATCACGCCAGGCATGTTCAATAATCAAAAGATAATCCAGGAAGAGAATAATGACATGAAATTAAAATATTTTAATAAAGAAAGGAAAATAAAAGCTTAAAGGCATATAGCCACATTTTATGCTTATGAAAAAAGACCAAAAACCGTTATATAGTTTTTGGTCTTTTTTATATACACCAAGCCTCCATCCTGATGTTTTAATGGTCCTTTTTGTGGATAAAAATAACACCAGCACCGTGCGCGATGACCAGATATAAACAGATGTGACGGCATGTACTGGCAGTATGGCAGAACTATCATAATGCCGGTTGGCTTAATTAATAACACACTATTAAATAAACCGATCGGGACCGATCCTGACACTCTGCAATGCTTCGCAGTAAAGTTTCATCTCGGCTTTAGCGAAGACCAACCGTTTTTAATTGGATACACTGATCTGCAGCAACTTATAAGAAACTTATAAGAAAATGTACTCGCGTCAATCAACTCTGCGGTAACGTTTGAGCAATCTCGGCAGGTTTAGCATCCACTTCAGTGAACACCAATGGTCATACTGTATTCCCAGTGGTATTGAGTGTTTTCCCTCTTGGAATCATATATATTTGCGTTTTTTATCTCTTGGACCATTCTGCATTGTTTCGCTGGGAGATGCTAATAGCCTTTTGTCACTTCATTGTTTATCCCCTGATACGCATGCACAGTATTGTACTTCCTCTGTTATTAAAAAATAAACATGAAAGGCTTAACAAATTGATCAACCACAAAGCAAAAATGTCAAAATAATAACTTATATGCCAGCAGGACATCATAACCTTTCTGAAAACTTTGTATGCAACCAGAGTGAGCTACTGACATATAAATAAATATAAAAAATTAAATAATGTGGCTATGCCTTACCTTTAAGTAAATAAAAAATGTTATGTTATATGTAGAGATAAGGTAAAGGGGGTATTAGATTAAATTGCAGTTTGACATAAGATTATGTATTTCTTGCTTGGGCAGTTGTCATTATTTTTGAAGATTTGTGAAATAATTTTACTTTATTTGTTTATAACTTTTGTAAACCACAACTAAAATGGGAGAATTGTTTCTATTCATAATAAAGCTTCATCAGAACGAACTTCATCACTAAAAATTAAAAGTTTATTAGTTTACATTCATAAAGCTAAAGCTTGAGGTCTCTGATCTGACCTTTCTGACACTACAGCTAAAACAGAAAGCAGAATAGTAAAGGAAAAAGCAGTGGAGGCAATGTGTGTGTGCCCATGTGTTTTAGTGTAATCGTATGTGTGTGTGTGTGTGTTTTTGTATCCGTGTGTGTGTGTGTGTGTGTGTGTGTGTGTGTGTGTGTGTGTGTGTGTGTTAGTCTGTGAACTGTGGCAGAAAGCTCTCCTAGCCAGAGTCTGATAGTGATGGAACTTTATCAGGCAGTCCAGTAGCTCTCCAAGTTGCAGATGTCACAGAGCATCTTCTTTTACATAATATCCAGGAGAAATAAAGATCGTTTGCCTCTCAAGTCCAACAGGAAGGCCAAATGCTATTCGGATAATAGCATTTCTTTTGGGCATACAGACTTTTGTTTTTCTGCTTTTAAAGTCTCGCTGGTTCTTCTCAATAGCGATTCCAAAAAAGATATGTAAAAAGAGGCTGCAAAAAAGATTGATAGAAGCTGGCAGGGAAATGGGGGAGGGAGAGGTGAAAAGAGAGAGGAGAGGAGAAACTTAAATTTAGATCTGATAAATTCATCAGAGGGATAGATTTCATTTATGGTTTTAAAATTCATTTCTTGATGTTTTGGAGGGATGGGGAATTTAAGAAATTTAGTTTGTAAGGGCCTGATTTCACATTCACTATATTTGTACAAAACAAAGGATCTCTTAGTACGGCAACGAAACATCAAATTGAAAATCTATCGTTTGATGCACAAAATCAATACACGAAAATACACGGGCCACAAATAGCCCCCGGTCCACACTTTGGATACGCCTGCTGTAAACTGGTTTCAAACTTTTATTCTTCCGTTTTTCTTTTACAGAATTTTTGAGTTCCGAAAGATCGTTGCAGACAGAGAGAAGTGCAAGACTCTTGTTTCTGCGGACTATCCAGTTTACATAAACAAGGTTTGTTGTATTTTTCTTTGTTAATGTGCTAAGTTGTTGTATATTAAGCTTCTTTTTGCTCTACATTTTGCCCAGACTGAGGAACTCACTGACTGTCATGTCCACGAGGGTTTTTTCATCTCTCCACTGGAGGAGTTGGTGCCAGCTATCCTGCCACCAGAGTCGATCAAAGCAAGGTGCAAAACATATTTTTTTCTACCAACCACTGCTTACATTTTATGGAGGACCAAGTCTTCCATATTTAAAAATAAATACAGAAATAAATAAATACTCAATAAATAAATAAATAAATAAGCATACAATTAATTGCCACCAAAAATACAATAAACTAATAAATGTAGGTAGAAATTAAATTATACAGTGAGACATAAATGTATATATCTCTTTTAATTAGCTTCTTTATTTATTCGCCTTTGTAATAATTACCTTATTGTCCGTTATAATATTCAACTTTATTTATTAATTACTTATTTTTTTAAGTATTTATTTATGTGCATGTTATAATATTTTTGTCTGTTTTATTCTTCCTTTGAATTTTTTACCCTATATATTTCTGTGATGCTATTTATTTCTGCCTGTCCTTTTGACATTTCTGTATGCATTTCTGCCTCAATATGCAAATGAGGAGGGGCTGTGTCTTAAGGGCTTAACTTCTGTCCATTGGTTGTTTAGCATTTTACTGCATCGGTCAAATCTACATGGCTTTTCCCCGCACTAAAGCATTGTTTAGTAATGTCAAACTCAGCAGGCGGACGTTCAGTGTCCGATCTCTCAAGGAAAGCTGCTAATAGACTGGAAGAATTAGAACGCTGTACATTTGGGATCTGAAATGTTTTTCTGTGGTTTCAGATTCGGCTTTTCCAGATCAATAACTCATCGGCGGATGATTTATTCTACAAAACAGACACCTCTCTGCAACCACAGCAAGGCAGACAGTGAGCTACAACAGTAGATTCCCCAATTGAGTCTCCCACCGCGCTGGGTGAATTACATTGGACCCTATGTAGATGTCGCTTGATAAGAAAATATTGTAGTTGATTATAAAAGGCACAATGTGAATTATCAGATTCACATCCAGGCAATAAAAAACACTACAGATTATCATTATTCTATCCATGTTGTAGTCCGTGGGCCAGAATCTGTAGGACGCTTCCTTAAGAAGTTTCGTATGAACTGTCAGGGGGCAACTTTCTTCCACCGGGAAAAGTTGCTACACATAGCAGTGAACTCAAAACACCAATGTTCCCACTTGCACATTAATAAGTTATAGCCGATAAAAAATCTAAACTGTGGCACTCCGGTCGAAGAGGTCACGTGATTCGATTTTTGCTGCTCAGCCAATCAGATCGCTGTATTGTCAGCTGTGCGCGTTCACTAGTTCATCATGGCTGCGCTCGTAAGATGTTTGTATGCATTTGTTTCCAGACGAAGAAAGCCCAATAATAGCATTTTCTGGTGCCAGCTGGCTGAGATCTTGATGGCAAGAAAAAAGAAATAGCCCAGACCATCCGTCCATCCATCCATCCATTTTCTAACACGCTTATCCCCGCTGGGTGTGCGAGGTGCTGGTGCCGATCTTCAGCTGTCAATGGGCGAGAGGCGTTGTATAAACTCGTTGTGCTAAACGAGTTATCCCCTTCGGAATTTGTAGAATTTTGTATTGTATTTTTGAAATCAATAAAGGTTTTAACCTTCAGCTTTGTGAAGTCTAAATATTTTAAATATCACATTCTAATAAAATTAAATAGATTTTTTAAACTCCTAATACATTGTTCTATTTTTAAAAGAGACATATCTCGTTTTCTTAATATGGTTAATATCTCTATATGGTTCTTGGTTGAATTAAAATATTATTAAATCTGATAATTTTGGCTGTACCTTTATTCAGTGTTCATTTGATCACACGTGAAATCTGCTCTATATGATCCATTCATGCGGGTCAAAAAGAAAAGAAAAAGAAAAAAGACGAACAAGCAGACAGCTGTGATGAACTCAGGAAGGTGGATTTTTGGTTTAAGCAGACAGACATGCGACAATCTAATAACATAAGCTAATATTTTTGTGACACATGTGAAAATGACCACAGAGCCGTTTACTTTCTCATAACGTGTTATATTGAGTGATCAATCGAGTTTTAACCGACATAGCAATCCTTTATGATCGCACTAACAAGTGTTACATTTTCATTTTTTTCACACTAACTGAACGATAATGTAACGACACCATTTCTATATTTCGTTAAGAAAAGTAAAAGATCTTCATTTCCACGCCTAATAGGTTGGAAATGAGGCAGAGTTGACTGGGTTCATTCTTCCAGTTGAATTCGCTCTCGGCGCAGGGAATACAAATTCTGGCGGGGATAAGTCGTTTGGCACATCGACACCTGTTGCCTGTGCTATTCTAGCGCAGCAGGTCTTGGTGATATCACTGTAAATTGGGCAAAAGTCTGGACTATTTCTCCCCTGCGATGCACTGGCGACCTGTCCAGTTTATACAACGCCTCTTGCCCATTGACAGCTGGAGATAGAGACCGGCACCTCGCAAACGCAGGGATAAGTGTGTTAGAAAATGGATGGACGGATGGTCTGGGCTTTTTCTTTTTTCTTGCCATCAAGATCACTGCCAGCTGGCGCCAGAAAATGCTATTATTGGGCTTTCTTCGTCTGGAAACAGATGCACACAAACATCTTACGGGCGCAGCCATGATGACGTGGTAAACTCGCTCAGCTGACAATACAGCGATCTGATTGGCTGAGCAGCAAAAATCGAATCACGTGACCTCTTGGACCGGAGCGCCACAGTTTAGATTTTTTATCGGCAATAACTTCTTAATGTGCAAGTGAAAACGTGGGAACATTGGTGTTTTTGAGTTCGCTTCTATGTGCAGCAACTTTTCCCAGTGGAAGAAAGTTGCCCCCTGACAGTTCATACGAAAAGTCACCCTACAGATTCTGGCCCACCGCCTATTGGTCTAATTTGTGAATGAGGCGGAGTTTCATCAAGCCGGTCCAACATTTTCTCCTCAGCTGCAACCCTTGGGGTTCACGCTGCGTCTTTACGCATGATCTAGCACTTCGGTGAAGTTGGTTTGAAGTTGTATATTGGACATTCAAGCTCCGCGGAGTCAGCAAGATCTAGCTCACGGTTGAGCCGAATGAGGGACTACGATTTCGGCCAGCGTCTCTCAGCTGCTCCCTCCTCCCACACGCGGTGGTGCAGTTAGAGACCGTCAAAAAACTTTTGAACCTAGCACTCTTGAGAAACAAAAATCAATAAATTCCTTATCTTGTGATCAGCTAAAATGAAACTAATGTAAATTGATGCCAATAGATAAAATATGTAAGGCATACTTGTTTATATTCAATACGGAAGATACGGAATTTATTGATTCCGTATCTTCCGAAATAAATAAAGAAGCTAATTTAAAGAGATATATACATTTGTCTCACTGTATAATTTAATTTCTACCTACATTTATTAGTTTATTGTATTTTTGGTGGCAATTAATTGTATGCTTATTTATTTATTGAGCATTTATTTATTTCTGTATTTATTTTTAAATATGGAAGACTTGGTCCTCCATAACATTTTAATAGATCTTTGAAGTTGAAAAATATCTTTTACTATCTGGTAAAATAGGAGCATCGCAAATCAAAGATTTTAAATGGTGCCAAGCCAATTTCATTCTTATTTATAAAGTAAAAAAAAAACTGAAGCGTTGTGTAATCGTCTATTAAGATTATTTTTGTTTTAATATAAATTATCAAGTGGAGTCTTACATTTACACAAATATTAAAGTAATATGAACAAATTTAGTACATTCACCAATGTTTCCACATTTTCTTGTGCTGCAGGCTTGTTCAAAAATTTGTTATGGATAATTTTTCCCGGGCTGTACAGTGGCGCAGTGGGTAGCGCTGTTGCCTTGCAGCAAGAAGGTCCTGGGTTCGAGTACACCCTGGGTCTTTCTGCATGGAGTTTGCATGTTCTCCCTGTGCATGCGTGGGTTCTCTCCGGGTACTCCGGCTTCCTCCCACAGTCCAAAAACATGACTGTTAGGTTAACTGGCTTCTCCAAATTGTCCTTAGGTGTGAGTGTGTGCGTGAATGGTTGTTTGTCCTGTTTGTCCCTCTGTGTTGCCCTGCGACAGACTGGCGACCTGTCCAGGGTGTACCCCGCCTCTCGCCCGGTGAACGCTGGAGATAGGCACCAGCAACCCCCGCGACCCCATGAGGGATAAAGCGGTTTGGAAAATGGATGGATGGATAATTTTCCCTCAAAACTCCCACAAGACCCCACAATGACAACATCATTTTTGGGGGGCAATTTCTGCAAATATATTAAAGACAAAAAAACTAAGAGACCACATATAAACAAGCATCCAGAGCCTTTTCCATGAGCTTAGGTGCTTCCTGTTTTCACTGATCATCCTTGGGATATTTCTTCGTCTTAACCGGAGTTAATCTTTGGTGTATTCAGTAGATTGGACAGGATAAGGAAAGGCATATGTCTGTCCATATAAAGTCCCACAGTTGGTGCAGTGCACATCACATCACAAGCCAAGCGTGAAGTCCAAGGAATTGTCTTAAAGCACCCATCTGGGGGAGGTTACTGATAAATTCTCGTTACATTGAAGGTCCCAATGAACACAGTTGTCACCATCACATAGAGGGAGCATCCTGAAGCTTCTTCGGACAAAGACTAAGAAGCCAAGGCTCGACTACCAGGCAGTCACCGGGATGCTCCATCATCTCAGGCCTGTCTCCTGGGTGCCCCTATTATTGTGGTTGGCCATATTATCAGAAACTTCGATTTGCTCTTAGTCTGGCCCCTCTCCTGAGTCCAATTTACCATAGGATATGCTAACAGGCTTTAAAGCTCATTGGGGTACACAAACCCTCCACCATGTGACAATGGTGATTCAACAGAGGGTACCAATTTTATGAGTAAATATATATGTTTGTAAAGAGTGAGGTACACTTCTCACCAGAAAACAGAAAAGCCCCATCCAGTGCACCTATGCAAATAATAACAAGCAGATCTCCAGTGTCTTGCTACATTCCATTAATCCTCCAATGTATTCAATTCAATTTTATTTATATAGCGCAAATTCATGAAACATGTCATCTCAAGGCACTTTACAAAGTCATATTCAATCATATTATACAGATTGGTCAAAACTTTCCTATATAAGGGAACCCAGTTGATTGCATCAAAGTCCTGACAAGCAGCATTCACTCCTGGAGAAGTGTAGAGCCACAGGGAGAGTCGTCTGCATTGTCCATGGCTTTGCAGCAATCCCTCATACTGAGCAAGCATGAAGCGACAGCGGAAAGAGAAACTCCCCATTAACGGGAAGGAAGAACCAGGCTCAGTATGAACTGTCATCTGCCTCGACCGACTGGGGATTAGAGAAGACAGAGCAGAGACACAACAAGAGAGACAAAAAAAGCACAGAACCACACATTGATCCAGTAATCTGTTCTACATTAGATTGTAATAGCGGGTGATCTGTGTTTCCTGGATGATGTCACAGCTAACAGAACGCCAGACAAGGTGTACCTACTCTGAAAAAAAGGGAGAACAAAAAGTTAAAAGCTGAAATGATGACAAGCAATGCAAAACTGGAGAACAGTAGAACTCAGTAGAGTGAGAAAAATAGACCCTGATGTCCTCCAGTAGCCTAAGCCTATAGCATCATAACTATAGAGGTAGCTCAGAGTAACCTAAGCCACTATAAGCTTTGTCAAAGAGGAAAGTTTTAAGATTAGTCTTAAAAGTAGACATGGTGTCTGCCTCACGGACCAAAACTGGGAGTTGGTTCCACAGGAGAGGAGCCTGATAACTAAAGGATCTGTCTCCCATTCTACTTTTAGAAACTCTAGGAACCACCAGTAGACCTGCAGTCTGAGAGTGAAGTGCTCTGTTAGGAACATAAGGGGTAATCAGAGCTCTGATATATGATGGAGCTTGATTATTAAGGGCTTTATACGTTAGAAGAAGAATTTTAAATTATATTCTTGATTTAACAGGAAGCCAATGAAGGGAAGCTAAAATTGGAGAAATATGATCCCTCTTGTTGATTTTCATCAGAACTCTTGCTGCAGCATTTTGGATCAGCTGAAGACTTTGAACTGCATTTTGTGGACTTCCTGATAGTAAAGAATTACAATAGTCCAGCCTTGAAGTAACAAATGCATGGACTAGTTTTTCAGTATCACCCATGGACAGAATATTTCTAATTTTGGCAACATTCCGGAGGTGAAAAAAGGAAACTGTGGAAACCTGTTTAATATGGGATTTAAATGACATGTCTTGGTCAAAAATAACACCAAGATTTTTTTTTTTGATTCATCAGGATTTATGGATGAATATAGCTGAGTGTCATCAGCATAACAGTGGAAATTAATCCCATGCTGTCTGATAATTTTGCCAATCGGAAGCATATATATAGTAAAGAGAATTGGTCCAAGAACTAAACCCTGTGGTACTCCACAAGTGACCCTAGAGTTTGAAGAAGATTTATTATCAACATGAACAAACTGGACTCTTTCCGATAGATAAGATTTAAACCAGCCTAATTCTTTCCCCTTAATCCCTACAGTATGGTCAAGTCTTTGTAGGAGAATATTGTGATCAACTGTGTCAAATGCAGCACTGAAATCTAACAGGAAAAGTATAGACACAAGTCCAATATCTGAGGCCATGAGAATAGCATTAGTGATCTTCACCAGAGCTGTTTCAGTGCTATGATGATCTCTGAAGCCTGACTGAAACGCCTCAAGAACGTCATGTATGTTCAAATGTGCTTTATGTTATAAATCAGACCTACAACATCATGTTCCTATCTCAAAAACCTCCTAACTGTGATTTAAATTATGCCATTATATACAGTCTCTTTTGACCTTCATGGTGTGGAATGTGGCACATGGTTGATTTTGGCGTTATCTGAATAGATGATATTTTACCAGTGTTACAAACGTTTGTCTAAATGTTCTTCAGCAAACCTTAACATGCTTTTTATAGCAATATAGTCTTGCATGGTGAGTGTGCATACTGCCATGTCGGTTGAGTGTGTCATATATGGGTTTCTTTGAAACAGTTGTTTGCACAAGTGATCCTTAGCTGTTGAACAGCTCTTCTGCCAATTCTTTTCCCTCCACTGTTCAAAATCATGCGAGGGCACCTTGTCCTCCCCGGTTTGTGGTGTTATGATATTCTTTCTATTTCTAGATTTTGTCCCAAATAGGGATACACACCAACAATCCACTAATAAATGTTGTTCTACCGGATTAATTGATAATATTTGCTAGAAGGCCTGTCTTTCATTGTTGTAGCATGGCCACCATCTAGAAGAGGGCACTGCTTCTCATCCTCAATCGGACCCAGACCACAGTAGTGGTAAAATAAATAATCATGGCACACACATGCCACAGCATGAGACTGTCCAAATGGAGTCTGGTGTGGGGTTATTTTATACTGGTTAACGATAACATGGTGGAGCAGCATCAAGTTCTCAACCAAAACTTACTGATGTAAACATAATGTGAGGATGTGATTATAGGAAAGTGGAGGGTGTTATGCAAAAAAAGTTACATGATAGAATAAGACATGATGCTAAAAGTTCAGATGATGGTGAGTGCTTTAAATATTTAGTTCTATCCATCCTATTTGTTTCTGTTCAGTAACCTAATAGCTAATAGATTTTTGTGTTATATTTTATAAATATGTCTGTATTCAACCTATGTACACATAGTACCAGCTGTAACATGCCCAGTGAGGAAATTGTCTGAGGAGGCCAGAGAAGCCCTAGAATAACATAATACATTACAGACTATATAAATCTTTACGTAGACCTTACTGTGCCCTTCATAAAAGTCGGGTGTTTCTCCAACAACATCCCTGGATAAATACTGACACAAATGCTTTACTCTATGAAAAGAAAAAGTTTTCAAGTCAGAAAATGTTTTTAGGTCAGAAGAACTAAGAGCTGTTCAGAAGGAACTGTGGAAAAACATCAGAGAAGGAAAACAAACTACAGGAAGTTTGAATGGAGGATCAGCTACAAAAAGACAGCATCAGTTATGTCTGAAAAAGCCTGAAACCAATTTCAGGTCCCAAACAGAGGGCCCAGGCTGCAGGTAACTTGGGCTGGGTGAATAAGCTGAATCAGTACTTTCAGGGGTTTGACCAGCCACTTGCCCCACCCCAAACCCAGTTTAACAACACTTCAGATGAGGAACATTGTGCCAAAGACTAAGGTGAGGAGGCTCCTGAGGTGCTGTGTAGATCAGCTTTGTAGGGGTGTGGGACATATCCTCAACAGCAGTCTGAAGCTAGGAAAGTACCACAGCTGTGGAAGACCTCCTGTGTGATACCAGTACCTGAGACCACACACCCAAAGGATCTCAACAACTACACAGCAGTATTACTAACATCACACTGGATGAAGACCCTCGTAAGGTTTGTCCTCAACCATCTTTGCCCCTTGGTGAGGTCTTAATTGGATCCACAGCAGTTCGCCTACCACCCTGGCATTGGGGTGGATGATGCCATAATGTTTTTGCTACACCGAGCTCTGACCCACCTGGAGAAACCTGAAAGCATCTTGAGGATCATGTTCTTTGATTTTACTAGTGAAGGACAAACCTGAGTGGTCACAAGTGGACCACAACCTGTCCCAGTGGATACTGGACTAACTCACTGGTTGACCGTAGTATGTGAGAACGAGGGGCTGTGTCTCTGACAGGCTGGTTTGCAGTACAGGAGCACCACAGGAAACTGCTGGCACAGTTTCTGTTCATCCTCTACACTGAATACTTCTCTGTCAGCTCCTCAGGTTGCCATAGTATGTCTTATCACAGATGAGCATGACTCTGAGTACAGACATGGGATACGGGGCTTTGTAGACAGGGGCCAGCAGAACCACCTCATGTTAAATGCAGGGAACAATCAAGCTGGTGGTGGACTTTTGCTGATGAAGACCCACTTCACTGACACAGGTGAACATTCAGGGAACTGGTGGTGGACTTTTCTAAGTACCTGGGTATTTAACTGAACAACAAACTGGGCTGGAGTCACAACACTGATGCTCTTTATCAGAAGGGTCTGCGCAGACTCTACCTGCTGAGGAGACTGAGGTCTTTTAGAGTGCAAGAAGCACTCCTGAAGACCTTTGACTCTGTGGTGACATCAGCCATCTTCTATGGTGTGGTTCATTGGAGCAGCAGTTTATCTGTAGCTGAGAGGAAGCAGCTGGTTAAACTCGTTTGGAGGGCCAGCTCTGCCCTGGGATGCCTTCTGGACCCAGTGCAGGTGAAGGGAGAGAATCTGTAAGAAAATCACATTACTGTTCAAAAGTGTCTCCGTGGATGCATGGAGCTGTTGCAGAGCTGGAAAGTCCTTTCAGTGACAGACTGCTGCATCCTAGATGTTCAAAGGAGCACTTCCGCAGCTCATAATAGAGCTGAGGTAAATAAATGTGATGAAGCTCCGACATGTCTGCAGTATAGAACAATTAAAGCAGTTATGTGAAGTTTTTAATTTTGGAATTCCTTGAATCAGTCATTTAAAACTGAAACACCTTGCCTGGTTAAACGGTTTATGCAGGCATGTTTACTTTGTTTTGTAAAACATCTTTGAGTGTCCAAAAAGCAGTTTGATTTATTATTATTAGGCGCTTGCCTATGCATTGAAAATGCATGGTGGAGGCCTTATACTATGCACCTAATAAGGGTTTCTTTATTATTAGGCGCCCGCCTATGCATTGAAAATGCATGGCGGAGGCCTAATGTTATGCACCTAATAAGGGTTTCTTTATTATTATTATTATTATTATTATTAGGCGCCCGCCTATGCATTGAAAATGCATGGCGGAGGCCTTATGTTATGCACCTAATAAGGGTTTCTTTATTATTATTATTATTATTATTATTAGGCGCCCGCCTATGCATTGAAAATGCATGGCGGAGGCCTTATGTTATGCACCTAATAAGGGTTTCTTTATTATTATAGTACCGTTAATACAGCCCGAACCGTAGGGTCTACCCCCACATACTATATATCGAAATGTTGGTCTCGACGCCGCGATCAGGGCTTTTTGTACTTGACGCCGTTTCGGCTTACGGTTGGAACAAAATTCACAAAAAACCACTTCTTCAACACAAAATTCACCAAAAACCACTTCTTCAACACAGTTGACCTTTCAAAAATGCGCGGCTGAGCACGGCACTGGTGTTGTGGGGGAGTGGGTTAGGTGTTGGGCTGCAAAGCAGAAGATCGTAGGTTCGACTCCAAGCCGTGCCAATTTCAGAGAATTACATTTTCACCCGATATTTAATTTCCCTTTGGCTTTAAAAAACGATTTTTTTCACATTAGCCAGATTAATTTATCCAGCATATATCTTAAATATACCAAATACTACAATAAAACATAATCAAATTCATCAGTAGAAAAAGGAGGAACAAACGTTATTGATTTTAAAGTGATTAATGTCGTGATTAAATTAAAATGGCTGCAGACTTTTATTAAAAATTAAAAGAATTTATGGTTTATTTTCCCTTCACAACTTTAAAAAAAAATTGGAGGAAGGAATTTCTCTTAAGATGTAACTTTGATCCGGCAAAATTACCGATTAAATTGTCAGACTACCACAGAAGCATTCCAAAAATATGTTAAAAGTTTTCATGTCTTGATTAAGTTACTGGAAAATAACCGTAAATTAACAAAATAAATTTGATTTGTAACAAATGGGGACCACGGGCAGTTTGTTTTGGATGGATTTGCCTTATGATGACGTCATCGGGAAGCGCCCGAGTCGATCTGACCAGCCGAGTTGGAGCCGTTTTACACAGCTGATCATCAACAATTTTTTCGGCTTTCCAGAGGACTTCACCATTGACATTGGCAGGAGCTATTGCTGAAGCAACAAAGCCCACGTACATGGCCATTGGATGTTCCAACACAACTGGTAAAATTGGAAAAAACATTGCTTATTTCAACTTTCCATGAGCTAACCAGGCTCGTAGCTGGATTGCCATCTTGAAGAGAGCTGGCCAGAGAGAAAACACGTCATATGCAGTGACCATTTCGAAGAAGAATGTTTTGAACATGACATGAGAGCAAGGATTTTCGGTAAGTTATTTTTAAATTTAAAATTTTTACATTAGAATTTGCAGGGATTTTACCGACCAGAGGGGCGGAGGGATACCACATGTGATGTGATATCCCTCCGCCCCAGCATGTGCTGAAAGCTTTTATATTTTAATATTTATAGAATAATTACCACCTGGGGGGGCAAATATATAACTTAAGTCACTTCAGCGATCTCTCCTCCGCTGTGTGTGTGTGTGTGTGTGTGTGTGTGTGTGTGTGTGTGTCTGTCGGCAAATCCGTGCTGCGCGGAGCGCGCCGCGAACACACACACACACACACACACACACACACATTGAGCGCGCAGCGAGACAGGTATTAAGCGTTTAAACACATAAACCTACAAATACTGCATAAACTTTACTAAAAAAATGTTGCGTTTCGAAACGGTCGCAAGCGCATGCGCACTGTAGCTCACAGCCGGACTGCTTATGCTCCGAGTCCGACTAAAGACGTTACAAGATTACGCAGAGCAAGAGGTGGTCCCGACGACAGTCATTCTTCAGGTAAGTTATTATTGCGCTGCTTTAAAACATTGTTTATTTCAAATACCTCTAACAACGCTTGGTCTTGGGGGGAATAAAAGCCAGGCGCCCCGCGGTCTTTATAATATGGTGGTTGGGAGGGGGGGAGACTGCAGTTTAGCATAGTAGCATATGAAGTCTTCTGAATTGAGCGCGTCGGAACCAATCTGAGCGCGCAGCGAGACAGGTATTCAGCGTTTAAACATCACATGCGCGCTCAACTTTCAAACTGTGCTCAAACACTACCCTCGCGCTCGGCTCTGTTTGCTCGTGTGCGCAACCTTCTCTCCTTCCAGGCTAAACGCCAGGTGTGCGCTCGATCGTTTGTTAATCCGTTTGCTTGGTTCTGTCTCATTGATTTCGATTATACACTGGAGTGCGGATTTTGCCGAAAAACTGAAGTCCCTGGCCGCCATCTTTCTACTTCCTACTCTCACAGAATCCCATAGGATTTGGCCGCCATCTTGCTACTCCCTACTCTCTGGTGAGGCTTAGTTGCTAAAGGAGGCCGATCTGACACATGGCCTTTGGTGAGCTTTGGTGACATTAAGTATTGGCACTAGGGTTGGGTATTGTTAGGAACCTCACGATTCGATTTCGATTATTGCTGTTGCGATTCGATTCGATATTGATTTAAAGTTGTGAAGACACAAATGATTTTATATAATGTTGACATTTTTAAAATATTTATTTTCATACAAACTTCTGTAACATCACATTTCTGAGCAAAGAAACAAACTTGTTAATGCAATGTGCTTAAAGTAGAAAACTGTTCTTAATAAACAATAAAAAATAAAGTGCATGTAAAATAAAATTAGGCATAGCTTATCTCTTGAAAGTCTAATATAAATAAAAATGCATTTCAATAACATCTGTGCATATGTGTGCAGATTTAAACACAAATCATAGGGTTGTATTCAACTGAATTACACTGAATAAGTTTAGTGCTTGTAAACATTCTTAGCTTTTCAATATGTAGTGATTAACCTCTAATTTTTAAACATATCTTAAACTGAACTATAGTACTGTAGCCAGAAATAAAGAATTGTACTGTAACAGTACAGTTCTTCATTTCTGGTTACAGACTAAGTAGGCACGTGGAGATTCTTGTTTAGAAAAAGCAGCTGATCCACATGCTCAGGCTTCAATGCACTTCTCTGGGCTGTGACTATTTCACCTACTGTGGAAAAGATCCTTTCAGCAGGTACACTACTGCCTGGGATGCAAAGGTACCTTTTAGCTTGGCATGACAACAAAGGGTATTCCCCCTTGTGCTCTCTCCACCAGTTGAGTGGATTTGTTGAGAGTGGCAGTGGTTGTACCCCTTTGTAACACACCACCTCATCCAATGCCTTGGTATCTGTGGTTCTGGACACTGCTACTGGAGTTGTATATGCGCTTCCAAAAAGATCAGCCAGAGCACAATAATAATAATAATAATAATTGAACTTTATTGATCTCACAATGGAGAAATTCACTTCTGCATCTTAACCCATCCCCTTGGGGAGCAGTGGGCTGCCACTGTGCGGCGCCTGGGGAGCAATCGAGTCCCTTGCTTTCTTTGGTGATGGTCCAGAAGGGTCATCAACCGGTGATACTGGACACAACCATGTTAGCGGCTAACGCTTAGCATGTTGCTAACCGGAAGTAGCTCAAGGAAGGTCTCACCAACTTCTGCTTTACAGAGTTTGTACTTCCTTTAGTAGTTTGTAATACCTTTTAACATTTTTATTCACATATTTCATTTTTTCATGCTACATTGAAATATTTTATCATGTTTTAATAACACCAATTTTCCATGCTGCTTGGATGCAGACCTTCTCCTGTCGGCTGTTTTTTTTTGGTGAGGCTTAGTTGCTAAAGGAGGCCGATCTGACACATGGCCTTTGGTGAGCTTTGGTGACATTAAGTATTGGCACCCTTTTTGAGGAACTTCCCAGTACAGGATTTGGACCAAACTAACAGAGTACCATCACCCGGTCATACTGGACACAACCATGTTAGCGGCTAACGCTTAGCATGTTGCTAACCGGAAGTAGCTCTAGGAAGGTCTCACCAACTTCTGCTTCACAGAGTTTGTACTTCCTTTAGTAGTTTGTAATGCCTTTAACATTTTTATTCACATATTTCATTTTTTCATGCTACATTGAAGTATTTAATCATGTTTTAATAACACTAATTTTCCATGCTGCTTGGATGCAGACCTTCTCCTGTCGGCTGGTTTTGACGAAGACAAATCCTTTTCACACTCAGAAGATTTGATTTAAAATCCCCAAGTGATAAAAGCCTACGACCTAGGAACTCTGAAGCTTTGCCTTTGACGGTTACGCGCACCACCAGGCGGGCGCCTTCTTCAACTTCTTCAGAAGTTGAACGTTTCTAGTTAGGCGCCCGCCTATGCATTGAAAATGCATGGCGGAGGCCTTATGTTATGCACCTAATAAGGATTTCTTTATTAGGCGCCCGCCTATGCATTGAAAATGCATGGCGGAGGCCTTATGCTATGCACCTAATAAGGGTTTCTTTATTATTAGGCGCCCGCCTATGCATTGAAAATGCATGGCGGAGGCCTTATGCTATGCACCTAATAAGGGTTTCTTTATTATTATTAGGCGCCCGCCTATGCATTGAAAATGCATGGCGGAGGCCTTATGTTATGCACCCAATAAGGATTTCTTTATTATTATTATTGTTTATTAATATTCCGTCACCGTTAATACAGCCCGAACCGTAGGCTGTACCCCCACAAACTATATATCAAAACGTGCGTCTCGACGCCGCGATCAGGGCTTTTTGTACTTGACGCCGTTTTGACTTACAGTTGGAACAGAATTTGTAAAAAACACTTCTTAACACAATTGACCTCTCAATAATGCTCAGCTGAGCACGACACTGGTGTTTTGGTCGAGTGGGTTAGGTGTCGGGCTGCAAAGCAGAAGATCGTAGGTTCGACTCCAAGCTGTGCCAATTTCAGAGAATTACATTTTCACCCAATATTTCATTTCCCTTTGGCTTTAAAAAACGATTTTTTCATTTAAATCATTAGCCAGATTAATTTATTCAGCATATATCTTAAATATACCAAATACAATATTTCATTTCCCTTTGGCTTTAATAAACGATTTTTTCATTTAAATCAATAGCCAGATTAATTTATCCAGCATATATCTTAAATATACCAAATACAATATTTCATTTCCCTTTGGCTTTAAAAAACGATTTTTTTCATTTAAATCAATAGCCAGATTAATTTATCCAGCATATATCTTAAATATACCAAATAGTACAATAAAACAATCAAATTCATAACAATCTCTTTAATCTTACATATGAAAAGTTATCCCTCGAGCCCTGACGTCAATAGTCCGTCGATTTAAACAAAAATACGCCGCACAGTGCTGGGGTATCGTTAGTGTGTTCAGCTTGAATCAGCAGGTTAGGGTAGCAGGTCGACCGCCCCAAGATGGCGGCCGTATTCAAATTCATCACAATCTCTTTAATCTTACATATGAAAAGTTATCCCTCGAGCCCTGACGTCAATAGTCCGTCGATTTAAACAAAAATACGCCGCACAGTGCCGGGGTATGGTTAGTGTGTTCAGCTTGAATCAGCAGGTTAGGGTAGCAGGTGGACCGCCCCAAGATGGCGGCCGTAATTCGAGGGGCGCTGTGTATTATTCAGAGCAGACAAGCAGTACTCTTTGAGTTCCGGGTCAGAGGTGAACTCCTCCATCTTGTGGCTTGCTGTGCTGTGCTGTGCTGTGCTGCCGTTTTTCCTAAATTACTGAAGGATATTGTTGAATGAAGTCCAATTTACCCAGACGAAGGGTGTTCCATTGGGTGTTTTCCTTGCAACTACGTGACGGTGAGTCGTTTATTTAATGTCGGTTTTATATTATGGTAGAAATGCGGTGGCTAGGCTACACGGCACTGAGGGATGGAAGAGCTGCATGAAGCTGACACCCCACCCACAGAAAAAACTCTGTTAAATAGACGGAATGGTTAGTGCTTCGCTTGTGCAGGTTTGTGCCGTTAAAATTATCGTTTGTGCTGCTTTGGTTTCGGAGATATTATGAATTTTAATTTCAACCGATGACGTCATCCCAGCCCGCCGCTTCAAAATAAAGTGCTACGGTAAATCATATGTTATTGCCGTCACTGTAAAAAACGTAAGTCTTTTTAATATATTTCTACTGATAAATCAGTAACATTACTATGAAGTTGTCATCTACCGAGCCTCCCCCCCTACAGCATTCTTATAAAATGATTTATATATTCCTGCTTATTGGCAAAGATCTCTTGGGACACATGTTTTTTTTTTTTTTTTTTTTTAAGTTTCCTGACTGAGGGGAGAGGCTGAAACAGTCTCTGTGCAGGATGGCTGGCGTCCTTAATGATGTTCCTCATTTGTGTAAAAAGATGTGGTCAGATCTACCTTTTGGTCTCAACACTTTTCTCAAGAAAGCAGTTATTAATTTTATATTTTTCTTTTATCATGCAAGTTGTTTTAGCTGCTATTGTAAAATGTGTGTTATATTGTTTTGTACTTTATTCCTGAATAGATATTGCGATTTATTTTGTCTCATTTAAAGAACTTTACTTTAGATAGCAATGTCAAGTGACATTGCCAAAAAAGGCATTTCATTTATTAGAATGTTCAACTGTTTTCATAAAGTCTATTTTTCCTAATCAGAAGGGTTTATTCTTCTTCGAGAGTATAATGTTTATAACATTTTCAAACAATAACTTGGTTATAGTTGATCTTAGTAGTCATAGTTCATTACTCCTCTGAATTAATTAGAATAGCAAACCTTTATTGCTCTACAATAGGGAGATTTGGGGGTGTCTGCACCTAACAAAAGGGCAATTAAAGTATACAGGCTTATATAACGCAGAAAACATACCCAAACTAAAATCAATAACAGAAAAACTGCAAAAAATAAATCACACTGGTCAGCCTATAAAGTATAACAACACTGTAAGGAACGATCTCCTAAAACGTTCCTTTGTCCACCTAAGCTAAACCTTTAATTAGGCTGAAGGACCATTCCACTTTTTATTGGCTTTATGCATGAAGTGGGAAATATTGTTCAACTATGAATATATTGACTGTGTTATCAGCTGAAAGTATAAAGCATATAGATTGAATTAGAAATGCCTAAAAATATAGACCAATTTGGTTTGTTGTGTATTGAGCTCAGCACAAAATATTAAAAACTTAACGCTCCCCAAAATCTATTGGGCTGCAAATCTTAATGAAAACTTTATTTTATTTTATTCTAAGGTTGTTGTTGCACAAATAAAGCACTGAAAAAGTAGTCCACTGTGGTTTGCTTTGGATCCAGCTCAGCACCAGCAAAGAAAGAAAAACGTAGCACTTTATTTTGAAGCTGCGGTCTGGGATGATGTCATCGGCTGAAATTAAAATTCATAATATCTCTGAAACCAAAGTAGCACAAACGTTAGTTTTAACGGCACAAACATGCACAAAGCACTAAAGAAGTTGATCACTCTGGTTTGCTTTGGCTCCAGCTCAGCACCAGCAAAGGAATAACAATGTAGCGCTTTATTTTGCAGCGGCGGCCTGTGGTGACGTCACCGGCCGAAATTAAAACTTATATTATCTGCGAAACCAAAGCAGCATAAACGCTAATTTTAACGGCACAAACAAAGCACTAAAGAAGTTGACCAGCTTGGTTGGATTCAAAGCAAAATGGGGGGATGGTGAACTCTAGATGAACAATGGCCTATGGAAGTCTGGAGGGATGGGAGTTCAAGTCTAACAGCAGCACTTAGTGTGTGTTTTTAAGTCCCAAAAACTGTGAATAAATGTTTTTCAACATCTTACAATCACTGTGACCAGTTCCTATGCATAATGCACTTAAATAAATGTTTAACTGAGTAAAAGTACTGTTGAAATTGCAAATACTTTTCTTAAACTCTGAGGTTATTCATAATGTTGTGTAAAAGGGAAATATTTTTATTATAAAAATCAACAAGTCCACGCAGTGACGCACCCATCTAGCACACGTATGGGGCCAAGGGAATGCCATGATATGGCAGCCCAAACCATCACTGCTTCGCTCTGGGCATGCAACAGTCTGAGTGGTACGCTTCTTTGGGGCTTCTCCACACCGTAACTCTCCCGGATATGGGGAAAACAGTAAAGGTGGACTAGATTTAAAATCCCCAAGCGATGAGAGCCTACGACCAAGGAACTCGGAAGCTTTGTATTTGACGGTCATGCGCACCACCAGGCGGGTGCCTTCTTCAACTTCTTCAGAAGTTGAAGGATTCTAGTTATTATTATTATTATTATATTATTATTATTACTACTACTACTTCTACTGCTACTACTATTGTTATAATGACTTTAATCACAATACCTATTTAAGGAACAACATGGACATAGCTTTTCTTTTTTGTACCATAGAGCTACAGAATTGCCTTGCATATCCATGACATTCATTTTTATGTTCCTTGAAAGGATGTACTTTCAGAAGTTATTACAGAAGATATTGACTTTAAAAATACTAAGCCAAAAAATATATATTTTTGTCATAATTGTTTTTTTTACTTTCACAAAGGGAAACGACAAATGATAGCATTTACTGTTATTTTATTATATAAACAGTCCTTACAGAGTGTGTTTCCTTTCAGGTTTCAATTCATTGTACCCAAGAGGTGGCAGAAGAACAGACCAGTATGCATTCAGTTAGCTGGGACGGGAGACCATGTAAGCTTTCTGCATTTTCCACTTAACATAAAAGAAATGACAGTTTTCTTGTGTCAGGTCATAAAAAATATAATTTGATGGTCACTGTTTACTATTGGATAAAATACAACATATAATGTGTAATCTTTTTAACACATATACCCATGCAAAATGATGAAATACCTGATCCTCCAAGAATTAATTCACTTACTTTCTTTTGTAGAAACAATTCTACAACAATGATATGACATCATCAAATCCACTTGCAGTTTACCATTCTGACTTTGAAAAGATACAACTAAAAATGTATTTTTTGCCAAAAATGGAATTGTCATTTTAAATAATATAAAGAATAGTAAAACTTTTAGCAAAGTCATTCATGTGCATTTGGGAAATATGCTGGTTCTTGGACAATTTCCTTTGTTCTATTAGAGTGACATAGGTTTTGTGATTGAAGGTCATTGTCCAGGTCCATAAAATATATTTGGACTGGGCAATCAAAGGCCTACAATGGTGTCCACTGAGAAATTTTGTGGAATTTGACTGTAGAAGTCGATCCAAACCCAGAGCTATGTTTGCATTCTGAACACAAAGTCAAACTAATGTCTGGTGGGTGCTGGACTCCACTTTTTTTTTTTTTTTTTTTGGTTAGTCACATACGAAAGATGAGGAATGTCGAAATATCATGGAGAAATCTTAAATCTGCAATTTGACATTGCACAATGAGAGAAGTTCAAGGACAGCCGTTGTCGGTATCTTACAACTAAAGATAACCTGCAATTAATATTTGACAACCTAAAAAAACTCACCAATGATCTTCTTATGTCAGCTGACTCTGGTCTTTCTATTCTCCTTCTGGATCTGAGTGTGGCCTTTGAAGCAACTTCTGACAACATTCTTCTCCACAGATTTTGCTCAATTTGCATCACTTCAATTTTATATATATTTTATATATACAGCACCAATTCACAACAGATGTCATCTCAAGGCACTTTACAAAGTCAAATTCAATCAAATCATACAGATTGGTCAAAAATTTCCTCTCTAAGGAAACCCAGCAGATTTCATCAAGTCTTGACAAGCAGCGTTTACTCCTCCTGAAAGAACGTAGAGCCACAGTGGACAGTCGTCTGCATTGTTGATGGCTTTGCAGCAATACTGCATACCTGGTTTTCTGGTTGGGTTTCAATTGCCCCCTCTCCTGGGACATCTCAGGTCTCCACTAAGTGTGGAGCCCATCCTTCCAGTTCTGTTATCCTGTGTTGGCTGGCGCCTTGGCCCGCTGGTGTGTTGGTGGTCCTCAGTGTCCGGGTCCGGGTGCTCGGCCGTCGCCGGCTCGCTCCTGGCGGCTGCTTCGCGGGGCCTGTGCCCGCGTGGCTCTGTTAGCGCCTCTGTCACACATATGCCTTATGTGTGGACATAGAGACACAAACCCGTCAATTCACAGTCCGCCTTATAATCTGGTACGCCTTATGGTCCGAAAAATACGGTACCCAAAAGAAATCCAAAATACCTAAAATATGTTTTGTGCCTTTCGTTAATGATAGCATGTTTTTGTGACATTGTTTTCTTTTGATACAGAGAATTAGTAAATAATAATAAAGGTATTTTTTATAAATTTGTTTATTTTTTTTTACAATTTCATCAACTGTTACTAGTGGTATCTTCCTTTTTTTGGAACCAGCCACTTTCAGATAAAACAAACACAACAAATAGACATGCAAAACGTCACTTGCTGCTTTCGTAAATTTTAGAGTGAATACATTAAACAAACTCAACAAAGCAGATGGAATAAAACTAACCTGGCTGCTATTATTATTATTATTATTATTTAGGGAAAACGTTTTACTTACTAACGTCTCCCAAACAGATTTAGCATTTCTCGAGTTGTCCTTGAGAATTTTCAAGCCAGGGCCTTCTCTGGTCATCATTCCCTTTTTTCCCCTTTCCATGTTCCCATCATTACCTAAAGTCCTCTTCTGCGCTCTCTTCTCTTCCTTTTCCCTCCAATTCCATAATTTCTATTATTTCACTGCAAGAGAAATATATTTCACTGCAAGAGAAATATATATATATATATATATATATATATATATATATATATATATGTGTATATATATATATATATATGTATATATATATATGTGCTGTCAGTTAAACGCGTTATTAACGGCGTTAACGCAAACCCATTTTAACGCCGGCAATTTTTTTGTCACCGTTAATTGCGCGCGTTAAAGCACACACACTGTTCCCTAATGTTTTTTCCCCCGCCGCGCTCTCCGGACTGTGTTTCTTTTACCCTCGGCGCTTTCCGTAGTTTCAAGAGTGCTAGAAAACTGTAGCAAAACACACCCGCCCCGAAGGGTTTCTTTTACCCTTGGACACATGCGACTTTGGGCTTCTTTTTTCTAAAAGCGCTTCTAAATTTCATGAGTCACGGGTTGCGGTTTTTTTGGGCACGTTTCTGACAGTGAAATCGCTTATTTGGGCTCTAAAATAAGTGACGAAACAGCGGTTATTATGAGACCTGCCTGCACTGCCCACACTTTGTATCCAGCTGAACTATCCCTCCGCCATAGGAGCCGACGGTAGTAAAGGCAGACAGAGCAACTCTGCACGTATTTTCTGCAGTTTACGGTGTAATAACCGGTGATAACTGCTGAAAGTAGATTACTTGGTGCAGATCACCATTTTGAGCAGACATTGGTTCTGAAGATGAGCTTTTACACGTTGATTAAATTGCAGAAACCCCAACCCATAAACCGTACTTTAATGCTTATTAATTTATTTTCTCTGTATTTGACAAACTAAGGCTGAATCACGTTGCCAAACGAAGGACCTGGAGTTACTAAACAGTTGCTAAACAGTCTCATTCAGGGTATTAAGCTCCTGCCCAGTTGCAAGCAAAGTGTAAGACTGGAATGACCTGTATTGTTGTTGGTGTGAAAGCTCAGAATTAGATGTGTGAGAGAGAGTGAAGAAATGAACAAAACTTATGACTTTATTGAAATGTACAATTTTTATTAATTTATATGTTTATGCATAATACCATGTCTAGCTTTGTTTAAGATGCAAAAAAAATATATCAGCATGAAAACAGGTATTTATTTACACATTTGTTTACACATGGTGTAAACATCAGGGCGTCATGATTAGTCATTTAGCCATTATAGTCCAGAGTTTAACATTTGGCACCAGGATGTTTTCATTCCAATTCTGAAAAGTGCTTGAAAAATAACATAAAAATATGTTTTGTACAAGCATGTATTTTATTAGTGTCATTTATTGCAAAATTGCACATTAAAATGCCCAAACAGGCTATTACACTTTCAGAAATAAAAGGATAAAATATGCGATTAATTGCGATTAACCTTGAGTTAACTGTCGACATTATGCGATTAATCGCGATTAAAATTTTCAATCGTTTGACAGCACTAATATATATATATATATATATATATATATATATATATATATATATATATATATATATATATATATATATATAATGTATTGATTTATGTATACAGTCATGGCCAAAAGTATTGAGAATGATTCAAATGTTAATATTTACAAAGTCTACTGCTTCAGTTTTTATAACGGCAATTTGCATATACTCCAGAATGTTATAAAGAGTGATCAGCGTAACAGCAATTAATTGCAAAGTCTATATTTGCCTAGAAAATTAACTTTATCCCCCAAAACACATTTCAATGTCATTGCAGCCCTGCCTTAAAAGGACCAGCTAACATCGTTTCAGTGATTGCTCCATTAACACAGGTGTGGGTGGTGATGAGGACAGGGCTGGAGATCAATCTGTCATGATTAAGTAAGAATGACACCACTGGACACTTTAAAAAGAGGCTGGTGCTTGGCATCATTGTTTCTCTTCTGTGAACCATGGTTATCTCTAAAGAAACACGTGTAGTCATCATTGCACTGCACAAAAATGGCCTAACAGGAAAGAGAATCACAGCTAGAAAGATAGCACCTCAGTCAACAATCTATAGCATCATCAAGAACTTCAAGGAGAGAGGTTCCATTGTTGCCAAAAAGGCTCCAGGGCGCCCAAGAAAGACCAGCAAGCGCCAGGACTGTCTCTTAAAAGTGTTTCAGCTGCGGGATTGGGGTACCAGCAGTGCAGAGCTTGCTCAGGAATGGCAGCAGGCAGGTGTGAGTACATCTGCACGCACTGTGAGGCGGAGACTCTTGGAGCAAGGCCTGGTCTCAAGGAGGGCAGCAAAGAAGCCACTTCTCTCCAGGAAAAACATCAGCAACAGACTGATATTCTGCAAAAGGTACAGGGAGTGGACTGCTTAGGACTGGGGTAAAGTCATTTTCTCTGATGAATCCCCTTTCCGATTGTTTGGGACATCTGGAAAACAGCTTGTTCGGAGAAGACGAGATGAGCGCTACCACCATTCATGTGTGGGCAGGGTCCGAAATTAACACTCGCAAGTCGCCAGATGCGAGTAAATTTCCCGTTTGGCGAGTGAATTTCAGAGGGCTAGCTGCCACATGGCGAGTAAAAGTTTGTACCAAATAAAATAAAAGTAACATAAAAATAACAAAACCCATACGATCCGTTCACAGCTCTATCCATCCAGAGCTCAGTCTAGACCCGCCTTCTGCTGAGCTGGTTCAGCTTCTTTCACATTCAGAACCAGTCATGCTGCACGCTGGATCAGAAAACAGATCTGCTAACCAGATACAGTCTAAAACGCCAATTAGTCTGTTTATAAGTTTCGTTCTTATTTATTCTGTTTTTTTTTAACTACCTGCGCTGCGGCTCTGTGCTTCACCGCTCTTACTGCGCCTCCCCCGCCCCCATCTCGGAGCGAGGTGCTTTTATCAGCGGCCAGCCTTCAAAACGTGAATCGCTACGTTTAATGTCCTTCCACTCGTACCAAAATGTCTCAATTAAAGTCAGTAGGAGAGTCGGTAACTGTTTTTCATGCTCTTTTGTTTTTAACGACACAGAACCAGCGGTGCTTCGGTGGGCGTGGTGCGTTGCGCTTGAATTCAGGTGCGCAAAATTACGTTACATGTAACCTGTAACATCGGGGGCGCAGCGCACGAGGGTAAAATCCAGCAGCGAAATCAGCGTAAAGACGCAGCGTGAACCCTGAGTGCTTTAAGTGTTGCAGCTGAGGGGAAAATTTTGAACCATACACAGGGGCGGTTCTGAACAGGGGCCAACAGGGGTCTATGCCCATGTAGAACTGTTCCTGGCCCCTGTTATGGCCCCTGTACTAAAAACATGATGTTAAATTTCTTAGGATGATAAATGCTGACAAAGATAACGTGACTGACTGGTCATTTGGATCAGTTGCATTTTTTCGTTTATGGTTTTACCCAATAATAAAATAACAAAATAATTAAAAAAAAAAATATAAAAAAAATAACAATAATTAAAATCAAGCTGTTTCACGTTAAGCTCCCGCTGTATTGAGAAAAGATCAGGGGTCTGCAACCTGCAGTTCCAGAGCCACAATTGGCTCTTTGGCTTACTTAATATTTTAAACGATGAAATGTTGACCTGTTAAGTTCCCCCCCCCCCCCCCCCAATCTTTTGTTCTGTGCCCCTGTGAAAAAACACTGGCCTCACCCTGACCCACCCTGCTAAATTTGGTCTAGAACCCCCACTGACTGTACAGGCTTGATGAAACTCTGCCTCATTCACAAATAAGGCCAACATGGATAGAATAATGATAATCTGTAGTGTTTTTTATCGGCTGGATGTGAATCTGATAATTCATATGTCTTTTATAATCAACTACAATATATATATTTTTTTAATTCAGGAAACAAAGATTTCTCTTCCAGGTTCCAGTCAGCCACGTCCCCAACCACGCCCCCCATAATTAACATAATTTCACTATTAATTTTTATAAAAGTTGAGGTCTGGTCAAAATTAATATTTTGGCCGGTAAAAAATATGCCTGGCCGGTTGATTTTTACATCTACCGGCCAACTTGGCCGGTGAATAAGTTAATTTCGGACACTGTGTGTGGGGTTGCTTCTCAGCCAAGGGAGTCGGCTCTCTCACAGTCTTACCTAAAAACACAGCCATGAATAAAGAATGGTACCAGAATGTCCTCCGAGAGCAACTTCTCCCAACCGTCCAAGAGCAGTTTGGTGATGAACAATGCCTTTTCCAGTATGATGGAGCACCTTGCCATAAAGCAAAGATGATATCTAACTGGCTCAGGGAACAAAACATAGAGATTTTGGGTCCATGGCCTGGAAACTCCCCTGATCTTAATATCATTGAAAATTTGTGGTCAATCATCAAGAGACGGGTGGAAAAACGAAAACCTAGGAATTCTGACAAAATGCAAGCATTGATTGTGCAAGAATGGACTGCTATCAGTCAGGATTTGGTCCAGAAGTTGATTGAGAGCATGCCAGGGAAAATTGCAGAGGTCCTGAAGAAGAGGGGTCAACACTGCAAATATTGACTTGCTGCATTAACTCATTCTGTCCTTAAAAGCTTTTGTTACTCATAATATGATTGCAATTGTATTTCTGTACATATGTGATGACATCTGACATACACACGTGAAAACCAGAGGGCAGCAGATCATGTGAAAATATAATATTTGTGTCATTCTTAATACTTTTGGCCATGACTGTACATAAAATGTTTAAATTGTTTATAGCTGTTAACTCACTCAGCCTTAGTTGAGGCACACTGTGCCCGGTGAACATTTTCAACACTAAATTGGGGAAGGTTAAAACTCATTTCACCTGTGACAGTAAAATAAAAGTTAAATTTGAAAAATATCTACCAAACTTGTTTTAAGAAACACAAACTGGCCAGTGGTCGTTGATTTAAGGTGGCAGTATGATTTTAAATGTGGAGTATAGGTCTTTTTAAACGCAAAACTAAAATATGTTGTTTTATGACTCGTATTATTGGCATATTTTCCCCTTTTCGCTCAAAACGTCACTTGCAGCAATGAATTGTGGGTAATAGTTTTGGATCGAGGGCGCAAAGGGGGCGTGGCGAAAGACAACTCTGGAGAAATTGGGACACACTATGCACTCAAACCTTTAGCAGGAGCGCACATTTGAGGAGCACAAGAGTGGTAGTCCGAGTATGGAAACAGGGTCTAATAGCTGCAGGACACCAGCCCTCGAGGATTTGAATTTGAGATCACTGCATTTGAACATTGATCACTAAGGAGTGATACGAACTCATACTATTCTGTTTGTCTGACTTATTATTTTTAGTTTTTCTGGCGTCGACGGACCTTGATGGCCCGGCCTATGATCAAGGAGGCTGGAATGGCTTCTCTGCTTCTGGAAAATCCATATTATATCCTTTTGTGTCATTCACCACCTGCCCAAACAGCCAGTGTATCTTTGTACACAAGTAAATGTACTTAATTAACGTTTTGTTTGTTAAACTTGTTGTGAACTTTGGGTTGGTAATTATAAATATAATTTTTTAAGACATTTAGACAATTCTAATTGATAAATTATAATGGTATTAATGCTCTTATCAGTTAACCAGCAAATGGCTCAGATAATGAACCAACACTAATATGGCTAATAACTCAATTATTGAGTAATAAATAAAACTGGACAATGCGGAATAATCACAGCTTTGTGATCAGTTGATATAAGATTAAAAAAAAACAGCTTCAATACAGAAATGAAACAGAGATCTGTATTTGTGCATCTTTGTATCTAATCTGAGTGGTAGCTATTAAGGGTAAGCTAATTAGTACCTAACTAGTAAGCTAAGTAGTTTAACTGCGATGGCTCAGCCACTAGCAGAAACTGGTCAGCCAATCACCATCCCCACAGATACCATGTAACCTTTGGAAATGGCACTGAATTGAAAACAAAGGGTCATAAAACCAAAGAGGAATAGCCTATGGATGTAAAGGAAAAGAGAGGGGAGGAACAACAGAACAGCCTAATAAAACAGTACCCAAAATACAAAGACTGCTGTCGGGGCTAAGCTGCCACTTAAAGCCACTGGACTGTTTTTAAACCAGAATCTTGTGGTTACCATCTCACCCCGCATTTGGCGGGGTGAGATGGTAAACAGGAAATGTCCAGACGCTGTTCTTGCAGTTAAAAGCCGATTTATTCTCACTTTTGCTTGCTTATAAAGATGATACAAACGGCCAGCTGTGGGTTGACAGCGTTTCCTGGTCAAGCGGTCAAAACCGATTTTCCTTTTCCGGTGAAACACACACAACATTTCCTTTCTTAAATTGATTTTATACATATTGGCTTCTACAACTGCTATATCAGGTCAAAATAGTTTCAAACAGTAAAAACGCATTGATCAGCTCTCTGTAAGTGTGAATTTTTAACAGAAATGTGTCTTCCTAGTTTGTAACACACAACATGTACCTTTGTTTGTAATGTGTGCCATGTTTTATGTTCCTTGATTAAGAATTCACATGGCTATCGAAAACCCAAAGATCAACTGTAAGTGAATTCTTCAAGGATGACTTACTGTGGAAACATTATTTTGTAGAAACAAATAACAGATTTAGCACATAATAGCTTTTTGCTATTATCTGCTGTAAATATTGTTTCAGAGCTTTCAGTAAATGAGTTTGAATCATATAGACTTAATGAAAGAAGCACGATATGAAATGTGTATTTTCTCAATTGAAAAATGGCAAGCAAGATGGCAAGGAGATGTAAAAGGCTTTAACCTGGTGGTATGAGTCATCATCCACACAGTGGGACCGAAGTACAAAGACAAAAAAGACCGCGGCGTGGGGGAGAGGTTTCTTAGGTTGCACAGCGGCAGCAGAAGCATTGCAGTCGTATTTCTCAAGCCATTCCTTTTTCCTGTCTTCTATTACATTTTGCTGAACAATCACGTCACAGTATTTGCTGTGGAACAAATAAACAAGGTCATGGACTTCCAGCTAATCAGTTTTGCCAATCCTCCATTGTTATTTTTCGCCTTGATTTTGTAGTCCAAGCTTAAGGATGCTGAACCAACAAGTGGATAAGTCATAATGTTCAGCTCTTGGATGTATTAGCCCACACAATTCATTACACCATCCCCCAGCATACAAAGAAAAAAGGGCCAAACTGGTTTAAGGTCAACGCTCTGTCACCTGTGGCGGGGGTGGGGTGTGGGTGGTGAATTGCCTAATTTGCATTCAAAGACACTGCACCATAACGATTTACTCCTAGACACATTTCAGAAAGGGGCAAAGTGGATCTTGTGGTTCTACAGTAATGAACTCTGACCTAAGCATTGCAGTTCCACTAAATAATTAATCGGATAAGCGTAACCATATTGCTTTGTCTGCAATACCTTTTTTCTCAAAGGGTGACTTAATTTCTCAATATCTGATGGGTCTTGTTTCGAATACTCAGCTAGAGAAGTAAAAATTTGAAAAATCCTTCAGAATTTTGAAATGATTCAGCAGATGGCCAAATATGCCTTTTTATGGGTTGTTATGTTGTATTTTGGTTTCTAATGCTGTACCTCCGTAAAGTTTTTAAGTATCCCTTTTTAGGTACTTTTATGCTGTTTTGTGTTGTTTAATGCTACACCTCTGTAAAGCGTCTTACAGTATCTTGGAAAGCACTGTAAAAATAAAATTGATTATGTTTGATAAAAGGAGTAAATCAAGAAATATGCTATTGCCAAAGGTATTTGCTCACCCATCCAAATAATCGAAATCAGGTAATCGTTCCAATTACTCCCATAGCCATAGGTCAGGTCTAATTAACTTAGGTCAACACATTAGGGGCCGGACATCCAACAGTATAGGACATTATGTTAAATGCGCCTAGGAGTATGGGACTCCATGTCCTTTAAAACAGTGGCGCACCAAGTGCAGGTTTATTAAGTGCGAGCCACCAGAATTGACAAAGACTCCTGGATAGGTGTCGCAAACTTTTCAGAAAGAACTTAGCAAAAGTCCGGTTGCTTCCGATTTAAGCCTGTTTGTTGTTGCGATGACCCGGATAACCGAAAATTTGCTCAGGCATATGTTAAAAAGGTAATATGGTTAACTTTTAAATTGTTTTATTTTACTGTATCACATCATGTATTAAGCTGAAGCCAAATGTGTCATTTAAAAAAAGGTGTCAAATGTGTGCAGACAAACTCAACGGTAAACTCAAATATTCCTCTTCAAAACAATGTTATAAAACTATAACATTGTGTAGCAACCCAAAAGGCATTCTGACACCAAAGTGTTATGAACAGACCTCTGAACTTTTATCAAAAGTTAAGAGTTAGATTATGTTATATTTCGGGGGGCGGGGCGGGGCTGACGACCCTGGAAGAACCGGTCCAGTCAACTCTGTCTCATTTTTATCCGACCAGACATGGAAGTAGACATGTATTACTTTTCTTAAAAAGTGAAAGAGAAGTGTTAACACATTATTGTTCAGTTAGTGGGTTAAACAGAAGAAAAAACAACTGTTCAAAAAATACTCAATAAAATAAAGTAGGTTTAAGGTATTGACCGTACTATTACACTGTTACACAATCTATGGGTTTGTTTGTCAGTGTAGATTTATAACCTTATTGGTGAATCAAGCCTTTAGAGTCCGACATTTTCCTCTCGGCTGCGACGCTTGAAGCACAGGGGTTCACGCTGCGTCTTTATGCTTGCTTGATCCAGCTCTACGCACTTCTAGCCTGTTAGAGTTTATAATCTCTGTCGTCAACTTTCACAGTGACAGGTTTCTCATCTCAGTCTCAGCGCTGACCAGACAAATCTCCAGTGGCGGCTGGTGAAAAAAAATCTTGGTGGGGCTGGCCAATAGATTTCCCTGCCTAACCCAGTACATGCATTTAAATTAAAACTCGGAAAATTACTACGAATCCACAATAAGCATTCAATTAATAAAAAAAATCGTTGTTCACAAAGGATTATTTTGGTGGTTTTGTCTTATTAATCCTTTTCACAGACTCATGCCAGAGGGTTTGCATACATTGTACATGTACGTATATCATTACGAAACGAAAGTTTACGTCTTGACTTAAATATCTATCCTAATTTTTTATTTATATAATGATTTAAGTAGAACAATGACTAGTGCAAAATTAAGTTGTATTTACCGGAGATGAAGTGTAGACTGCAAATTAAACATATATATATATATATATATATCTATATCTATATCTATATCTATATATATATATATATATATATATATATATATATATATATATATATATATGTTTAATATATATATATATATCTCCTATACCATATATAGCATTTATTTGTGCACTTATACTAACCATAATCAGAGTTTTAAATTAATTTAAGTATCATGAAATGTTAAAATGTACTTTATATTGAAAAACCAACACCACCTGCTTCTTCCTGTCTGGCTGTAAAGCTTGCTACTTTGCTGTGCTGCTCTCAGGCGGGAAGGAGACAACAGTCTAGTATTGCCCATTTAGCGTTTGTGTTGCTATATTTAGCGACTTTTGAAAAGCCTCCAGCGACTTTCGCTATTCATAATACCATAATAATGGATTTGTGACAAAATGATGCACTGAGAAGAGTGGATGGAGGGGGGAAGGGGTGTGGAGGCACTGTTGACCAGTTTTCCAAATATAGTTGTAGCCAATCAGAGTGAAGTTAACTAGGTAGAGCCACATATCATTTCCATACCAAATTCTTTTACTGAGGAGGGAAATCTGGCCTGACAAAATAACCCCCTACAAAAAGGTGATTATTGATAAAAATTATTTGGAGAATTTACATATGCAGCAATGTCAACTATTGTATACATGAAATGGTTTATATAGTGATGTCACGGCACATTTAAATGCATATGTGAGTCAAGGCAGGTGAGCAAATACTTTTGACAATATAGTTTACTCGCCCAGACTGGAGAATGCTGAAGAAAATGAGGTTTAAAAAAAGAATAACTGAATAGAGATTGTTAGTTCCTGAAAGGTATTTAGCATTGCCCAGTTCACATTAAATTCATATGAAGTTAATGTGAACACATTAAGTTAATGTTCTTTACATTCTTCATATTTTAGGAGGTCATGTCTAAAGAATGTTTCAGACCTGTTTGTGATGGGCGGTGCTTTGATTCTGGAGTCAACTGTGCTTCTGCACTGGCTGGAGAGAGAAGGATACTGGCCCTTAGGAATGACTGGCATCTCTATGGGAGGATATGTGAGTAGATAAAATATGCCCCCACAGCAGTCCGTCCCGTAGTTAGGTGGCAACTGCTAAAGAGTTTCTTGTTGCATCTAAAAAAAATTCTTATGGAGAAACCCTCTGTGGCAAAGGCTGGGGAAAAAAGATGTTGTGGTAATTTAGCGGGAATGGACATGTGGAAACGGCAACACCCTTTTTTCCCAGTTTGTGAATTTTTTCTTAAGTTAATATTAATTTTTGCTTTATTTTGCCAAAAACAGTTAACCTGACTTGCCAGATGGATTTTGTTCCGCAGATCTCCACACATCCATCTGGGATTGCTTCATTGGAGGGACATTATCAAAAATCCTTGCATATGATTGGATCACCCTGCCTCTCACCCATTGACAGCTGGAGATGGGCAGCATCAACCCTCACGACCCCACAAGGGATAGGCGTGTTAGAGAATAGATGGATGAATGATTGCATCCAACCACTTGTCTGTCATCTTTACTGACATTCTACAAGCTCTTGCCAAACCCAGTCAGGAGAAGGGCAAAAACATTGTTTCCACTAACAAAAGCCTTCAAAGCTATTCACTGGTGTTCTTTCACAGAATTAATATTCAGTAGATTGGACAACACTGATGAAATAGCAGCATCAACGTTACCGCTTGCTTCCTCACTGTGAGTAGCCATTGTTGTCTGAATCCAAACAGTCGCTTCTCTGATACGTCACATCTACAAAAATCCCGCCCGGTGATCCTGATTGGTTTGTCAATTTTATGTTTTATTGAAATCCCTCCCAATGGCAGCGATTCCAGATGGATGTGTGGAGTGGTGTGGAGCTCTGCTAAACGAAATCTATTTGGCGAGAGTCAGTTTCAAAAACATTTCTATTTGAGAAACGATACCATCTCATGGTATGTTTGCAGTGTTTTAGCCACTGTTGTCATAAGTTTATGATTAGACCCACGAGAAGGTAAACTTGTCCTGATTTCCAAAGTAAACTTAATTTTGACCTCCTTTCCTGTAATGTTCTGTGATTTCTTCTTAAAACCTGTAAAATCATTGCTTTGTTCAGCTTTTTCCAGTCAGCCAGTAAATCTTCCAGGATTTACTATGTGCAGTTTGGGACCAACTAATTTCATAAAAATGACACCATCCAGTGTTGCCACACTAAAATCTGGATGGGTTTTCTATAAATTAGTCATCCAGAGAGTCATCTTCACCTGTGTCTTTTTTTTTTAATTACTAAAATAATTTGGATTAATGAAAATGAAAGAAGAATGCTCTATGATATGTAATGTTCTACCTAAACATCATATGTTTCATGAAGCCTCTTTTGTGTCTTTGTGTCTAGATGGCATCCCTAGCAGTGACCAACTGGCCCAAACCTATTCCACTGATTCCCTGTTTGTCGTGGTCCACTGCCTCCAGTGTGTTTACAACGGTAATGCTTTATGTTTTCTAAATGATAAAGTCAAAAATCCTATAGTTAAAAATGGCACAAAAGCAAGGAAATACGTGTTTGGTTGAATATTTTTTTCTGTTTCAACAATGTTCTGTAAATCTATGAAAACCTCTTTGAAAGCCTTCAAAAAATGGTGCCAAATTTGTAATGAAAATCCATTTGTGAGTTGAGTTTTTGGATTATGACCATGAAAACCTTCGCAAATCCTTTCTGCTTATGGCAAAAAGCTTTATGTCAAGTCAGTGTGATGTTGTGGGACAGCATCTCTGACACTGGAACACATGGCTTGTTATGATTGAAAGAAGGAAGAAATATTAGAGAGATTTTAATTCTTACTTTCACAGCGTGGAATTTATTAGAGCTTATCTCAAGAATTTGTGATAAGAGGATGGAATTACCTTTCTGCAATTCTGGTCACAACCTCCTCGAACCCTGGCAGGATCAGTACAGGAGTCCTGTTAGTGTCAGAGTTACCAACAGAGGTATATAAATCAACTTGCGACAAATGATGGCTGAAGAGATGGATACCATCCACAGCAGTGTGTGAGGGACTTCAAACATCCAGTTCAATAAACAACAGAATAAGCTGTTTGCCATAGGCAGAAATTATTTTACATGGATCTGCACAACTGAACTCTGCTCCTTCCATAAATTGCACATTGTTTTAGACAGATAAAAACACTTTCCACAAGATTTATTTCAAAAGAGAATTGTTAAAACAAATAATCAACTAACCATAAAATGTGTGGCTTTTTTGGCAAGTGTACATATTCCTCTAATGTCCAATGCAAACCAATTATTGCTGAACCAAGCTGTTAACTTTTTATTAACTTCTAAGGTAAACTATGTACATTTATTTGGAGATGAGCATGTTTGAAAGAACGTAAAGCAAATTTGGTGCTAAATTCCACGACATTTTTCCAGCTACAATCTGTTTCCCAATCACTATAATGAATAGTAGAATATATAATACATAACCAGCCGTCTCGATCACAAGTTGATTTCTGCTAAGGCTGTCAACTACCAGTCACCATACACAGTATTCCAACTGTGTGTGTGTATTTATGATTTTCCATTGCTGAAATAAGAGGATGGAAACTGGCTGATAGCAGGGCACAAAAATTAAGACTTCCTGAAAAGACGAGAGTGTAGACTTCCTGGTAAATATGACAGATTACTGAATTAAGGAAATCTCTAGTATACTACATGCTATCACACATAAAAATTTTGAGAATTTGGAAACAGTTGCTCTTTATTTCCCAAAGTAATAAGTAAGAGGAGAGAATGGATATTTCAGCTGCCTGAAGACAGCGTTTATTTATTTTTATTTTACAATTTTGTAAACAGCTGCTGATTTAAACTGAATGTTACAATCTTGACATGATTATATGAGTTGTTTTACCGAGAAACTGATCAGAAGCGCTGTGAAACCCCGCCTCTCTTGCTGCAGCGCTCCCGACACAGAGGAGAACATATTTTCACGGAGGAGCTGAATTTCGCACAACACTGGGACTTTTCGTTTTCGGAAATGTGTGTAAGGAGACATTATCCTTGTTGGTATTTGACCAACCATAAGCCACACACTTTTTAGCCATTAGTCTATTTGTGTTTGAGAAAGCGAGTTTTCAACCAGGAAGTATCTTGTTACCATGTCAACAGATAAACGTTTGCCTACGAATTACGTCATCGGTCACGCAACATTTTTTTATGAGCCTTGAGCTAAAAAGCCTTAAAAATCCACTTTTTCATAAAATGTTTTTATTTTTTTTCGTCGGGTCATAATAATATGTGAACTTTTTAACATATAGCAACTTGTATGATCTCAGAATCAAGAAGTACATTAAGGAAAAACACTGAAATATCTTTAGAATGCTTAAAAATTGCAACAACAAAAAAAAGGTGATGGCTCAAGAATGGCCAAGTACTGTTTCTGTTTTCTTTCAGTTCCATCAAAATAAAAATTATAAAGAATAATGTCTTTGTCTGTCTGTCTGTCTGTCTGTCTGTGGGTCTAGGGTGTGCTCAGCAGAGCAGTGAACTGGGCAGAGCTGGAAAAGCAGTACACAATTAATTCAGTGTATGAAAAGGAAATCATCAAGCTGCTGGAGTACTGTGGGGTAAACATCTTTTATCATGTTTCTTTCAACACTAAATAACACTGTTTAAGAATTTCAAACCATTCAACTTTATATAATTTGTTCAGAAACTTCATGATACAAATAGCTATTACCTCATAATTTTGTAGGCTTCACAAAAAGTAGGAAATTGATGTGGCGCCAACTGTAATGGCAGTGATGCTTGCAGCATTACCAGAAGCACTTTTGCCTCATCTACCAACATTAAGGCAAAGAAGACATGGAAAGATGTTCAAACGAGTCATAAATCGTTTTAAGTACCCTAAAAGTTATTTTTAGATATCCACTGACAAATTGATGTTAAAGCCCAAGTTTAAAAACCCAACTTAATATATATTTATTAGTCATTTAAAATGGTTACTGAAGACTGCAGTACATGTTTTCATGCTGCCACTGAGCTATTCATGGCAAGAATTTACAGTAAAATTTAATAGTAGGAATTCAAATTTTCTTTACCTATTAAATGCTTTATGCAAAAGTGGAGTTCTGTTAACTCGGGCAACCAGAAGTCACAACATACAGCTATCCAAAATGCTAGTGTCAAGCATTACCCATTAACCAAAAATGTAGTTACTTTCCTACTGATGAACATGCAATAGTTCCCCATTGACCAATGTTTTGTTCAGCCGTTCATGTGGTCAGCCATAAATCTGTCTTTTACATTTGTCTAGACTCCTTTTAGGTTTTGGGAAAGAAATAAAGACCCTTTAAATCAGGGTTCATCAACCTATTTGAAACTGAGAGCGACTTTGTTGGTACTGTGTCATACCAGTACTGACCTTTGGACTAGAAGAGTCTCAGAGCTCATCTTGACTTTATGTAAAATAAACACTCTTTTCATGCTTTTTTTTAGATTCTGTAATTTTTTAAATCTATTTAAACGCAAGTGTGATAGCAAAGGAAGAGCAACGGCATAAAATGACATTTTACATGCAGTTCACTGGGTGGTTTTCCCATTTTTAGAACAGGCTCGAGGGCGCCACATGCGGTCCTTGGGTGCTACTTGGTGCCTGCGGGCACCGAATCAGTGACCACTGCACTAAACGTTCAAAATAACGCATTTCTCCACTGACATTTAACCAGTTTTACCAATGTTTTTTGATGAAATATCTCTGACCGCAATACGTTTTGTAATATAAAATCCCCACAATGTTGTCGGAGCTAAAAGGTGTGCAGTTTCTGCAGCTAAGAGTTGTTTCACTTTGGGACAAATTGTGATTGCTGATTGGTCATTTACTAATGGGCCTCCAAGATTGATTGACAGATAGTGTCACGCCAATTGGTTGGTTGATTGGAACTTTTAATCAAATAAAAATATTAGGGCTGGGCAAGTTAACGCGTTAATTTCACGTTAACTCATTAGACTATTAACGGCGATATTTTCTTTAACGCGCGTTAACGCATGTTGCTCACATGCTTTTATTTTGTGAAGGTCTGTTGCTGCGGTGTAGGGGTTTGAATCAGAACAGTAGGTGGCGATAATGTGCCAATAACCTCGCTGTCAGCCAAACCTCGGATTCAGAGTAAGAAAGGTGCTGGCTGGAAAAAAACAAAGTCGACATGCGGAAGGCGGTGTTTCCCGCAGGAATTTGCTTAGGCGAGGCGGTGAGTTGGCGGCCGGAACAAGTTTTGTGCGGAGCGGAGCGGGGGGGGTCTGCTTAGACGCCGTCGGTGAAGTCGCTTCTCGTTTCAAAGTATCCATGTATTTTTGCCTGTTTTTCCCTGCCATTCACTATATGCACGCGAGAAAGCAACAACAAAAAAACGCGTGTCAACGTCAAATAAACGCAAGCAACGCAAGCATATCGAGTTAGCAAGCATTTCAGTTTAAAGTTCTTCCAGCATCGAATATGACATAAACAAGTTAGTTGTAACCACTGCCAAGTTAAACTTTGGTATTGAAAATAAAATGGTAATGCTGCTCCCTGCTGTTACCTCAGAAATTGCCTGTTTTTGGTAGATTTTTTCCCCATAAAGAGAATTCCCTGTCAGTGGCAATAAGCTTTAATTTATTATTATTGCTATTTTTTGTTT